>NW_006921844.1:357495-369790 GCF_000298275.1 Orycteropus afer afer | reverse complement strand
ACATCCCTTCCAAGTGGACGACAGTGGTAGCCGGGCACCATCCAGCTCTTCTGGTCTCATACTTGTATAGGTTGCAGATCGGATGGTGTACCAGTCGTGGGGACTGATTGTTTCCATTAATTTTGGTTTTCTGCTTTCTTCTTTGCTCTTGATGAGGAGAGACCCATCGCTACATCTAGATGGCAGCTTGCCAGCTCCCAAGATCCCAGTCGCTACTCACGAAAGTAGGAGGTGGAACAATGTTCCGCATAGTATGCTATGCCAACTGAGCTCGATGTCCCCCATGACCATGGCGTAGACCTTCTTTGCATCGTGATTTGGAAAAAAAAAAATCCAAACCAAACCCATTACTATCGAGTGGATTCCAACTCACAGTTACCTTTAGGACAGGGTAGAAAAGAATCCATTGCTATCAAGTCAATTCTGACTCCTAGCGACTCTATAAGGACAGAGCAGAACTGCCTCACAGTGTTTCCAAGGCTATAAATTTTTAGGGAAGCAAACTGCTGCATCCTTTTACTTCAGAGTGGCTAGTGGGTTCAAACTGCTGACCTTTTGGCTAACAGTCAAATGCTTTAACCACTATGCCATCAGAGCTCCTTTGATTTGGACAAACCAACTATAAAAAAAAGATTTTTGAAACAACTGGGGAAAACAGAACAGAGACTAAGCAGTAGACAATAGTAACGAATTACTGTTAATTTTGATAAGTGTGATAATGGCATAGTCACTATGTTTTTTTGTTTGTTTTTTAAAAAAATCCTGTTGGTGGATATTTATGGAGGAAATTACATGATTTCTAGAGGAAATCATGGGTGCCTCAGGATCCATTTCACTATTCTGTCTACCTTTTTATCTTAAAAAATTTTATAGTAAAAGTTCAGAAAAACAAACAAGGGGGAAAAAAAACAGAGGTTAATTCCAAAGAGCCACAAGTGCTCTGAATTGTTTGGATTTTTAACAACAATTCAAACAATCCATTGTCATGAAGTACACAGCTATTTATCAGGTCACACCTAGTGACTTCACGGTATTTTAGTGTATGGATGAACCATAGTGCAACCAACCCCTTACTGACAGGCATTTAGGCTCTTTCCAACTTTTCATTACAGTAATTGAATCCATCCAATTCTGAGCTTCTGTTCTGTATGAATCCTCCTTTCCCTCCTTGCCTTTCCCCAACCTACCCACCCAAGTCATTGCACAACCACTTCTGGACTAAGCAGCTGGCAGTACGAGCATGGATGTCCGTATCACAAGCATGCCCAGGCTCCTGGACCATCTGCTCCAGTGACCTGAAAGGGACCTAGTGCATTCTAAGGATTCAGCTAGCAAACACAGCAAGGATACTGAGGACGGTGCAGGACTGGGCAGTGTTTCGTTCTGTTATACACAGGGTCATTATGAGTCGGAGCTGACTCTGCGGCACCGAACTACAAGAAGAAGGATTCAGTTACAGCCACTTGGGGAGGCAGGGAGTAACACACCCCACAACGACTAAGAGGGGCCAAGAGGGAAGACCCCCATCTTCCAGCCAGGGCTGTAGGTACCAACAGCAAACCCCAGCATCCTGACCCAGGTTTCAGAGTGATATCCTGCTACAGATGGGACCCCAGAGATCCAGGAAAGCAGTCAGTGCTCCCCATCACTCCCCTTTCTGTCTTCTAGTGGTCTTCCCTCTGGCTTCTGACCCCTTTTAAACACAGCCAACAACTGCAACAATACATTATTTTTTTTTGACCTTTCCAAATAACATCGATTTCTTTTTAAAGAATAATATCCAGGGTTAGCAAAGTTGCTGGGAAGCAGGTATTCTACCACACCATGAGTGGAAGTATAAACTGGTGCAACATTTTAGGAATTTATTAACTGGTTGTGTGGACTGAACTGTGTTCTGCCCAAAAGATATGCTAATGTCCTAAGTCCTGTACCTGTGAATCTGATCCTGTTTGGAAACAGGAGCTTTGAAGACGTTATCATCTTCAAAGTTAGGTTAATGTGAGATCATGACTGGGGTAGGGTGGGTCCTAATCCTTTATGACTGATGTCCCTATAAAAGAGGAGCAGATACAGAGAGACAAGGAGACAGAGGAAGGATGCTTTATGAGACTCCAACTGCAAGCTAAAGAATGTCTGAGGAACAAGAAGCTAGGGGAGAGGTGTGGAACAGATTCTCCCTCAAACTTCAGAAGGATTCAACCCGGCCAACACACTGAATTCGAACCTCAGACTCCAGAACTGTGAGACAATAAATTTCTGTTCTTATAAGCCACCCACTTTGTAGTATTTTTTTTTTTCGCAACAGGCCTGGAAGCCAATACACTGTTCTATGCAAACTGCTTAAAACCATACCCTCTGAGCAGCAATTCCACTTGAGGCATTTATTCTTCTGAGCTCACTCACAGACACAAGACTAGCGCCACCTCTGCAGCCCTACGTAAAGTCCAATTACACGCTGGAAACCAGGGCTGAACCGGTTCGTTCTGGTCCAACCCCCTGCTGAGAATTTCTATTTCCCCTCCAGATACACTGAATCAAACTCTACATTTTAATAAAATCTCTGAATCGCCTGGGGATCTTGTTAAAATGTAGATTCTGATTCAGTGTATCTGGGATGGAAAGGCAAATTCTCAGCAAAGAATTGAACTGGAATAAACTGGCTCAAAGTCCTGCCAGAACCACCCAAAAAGCCAACAATAGGGGAATGGATGAATAGATCATGGTATATTCATACAGGGAGCTCTGGTAGCATAGTGGCTAAGGCACTTGACTGCTAACCAGAAGGCTGAAGGTTCAAACCCACCAGCCACTCCTCAGAAGGAAGGTTGGGCAATCCTACTTCCATAGTGATACTGCCTCGGAAACCCAAGGAGGGGTCACTATGAGTCAGGTGTGACTCGACGGTATACAACAACAACAACAACATATTTATACAATGGAATACTGCTTGGCAATAAAAAGAAATAAAATACTAATAGATGCAACAATGTGTATGAACTGCAAAAGCATTATGCTAAGTAAAAAAATGGCAGATACAAAACAATACATATGTATCATTCCACTTATGTGAAACTCCAGAAAAGACAGTTCTAATCTACAGTGACAGGAAGGCCAATCAGTGACTGCTTGGGGCAGGGTTGGGGTAGGATGGGGGTGATCTGACTGGAAAGGGGCAGGAGGAAACTTTCCAGGTCAACAGCAATGTTCTAAAATTTGATTACGGTGGTAGTTACATGAGTAACTCAAAACTCACTGAACCGCCTATACACTAAGATCTGTACACTGTCCTCTATATAAATTATACTTCAAATTTAAAAAGGTAAATAGATAACAAGTTCTACATAAAAATCCAACAACAGGATAGGCTAGTCAAGTCATAGTGTAGCCAATATAACATTACATATATACTATAGAAGAGTTGTAACACAGAAAGTTAGGATATACAGCCAAGGAAAAAAATTAAATCATGGATCTGCAATATACTATGATGTCATTTTAGTAAAATAAAATGTATGTATCTGGATAGAAAATCATTAAAAGAAAATATTCCATTCATTCATTGAATACAAATTTATTGAAGACCCACTTGGGGTAGTTATGTATCAACTTGGCTGGGCCTGGTTGAGTGGCTGGGCAGCTAGTTATTCTCCACGATGCGACGGGTCATCAGCTCTATAGTGGGATCTGCTGGAGCAGCTGAGTAGCTGACTTTGGGATGTGGTCTGCTTCCGGTATGTAAGAGGAGGCTTTGAGAAAGGTTCTAGAGCTTTCTGGCACGTTTGGACCCAGCATTCAGGATTCAGCAGCCTGCAATGTTGTTTGCTGATCTTAGGATTGTTCCTGGACTTGAGTCAGTGGCCTGCCATGTTGTTTGATCATTTGGGGACTGTGCCATTTTATTTGTTGATCTTGGGCTTGTTAGCCTCAGCAGCTAGCAGTTGCCTGAGTGAAGAGACACCTCCAGCTCCAGTGGGCCGGGAGCATGAGGCAGAGCTGAAACTCAAGCTCGAAGGCCTTCACCCAGCCCCTAGA
Organism: Orycteropus afer afer; assembly: GCF_000298275.1. Lineage (NCBI taxonomy): Eukaryota > Metazoa > Chordata > Mammalia > Tubulidentata > Orycteropodidae > Orycteropus > Orycteropus afer. The sequence continues at coordinate 365,758 of NW_006921844.1, read as the reverse complement.
GTTTGGCACTTTGAACTTAGACTTCTAGCTTCCAAAACTATAAGAGAATAAAATTTCTGTTTGTTCAAGCCATTCCCATTTGTGGTATCTTCTGTTAGAGCAGCACAAGGTAACCAAAACATATTGTTGTTGTTGTTATGTGCCATCGAGTCGGACCTGACTCATAACGACCCCTCCTTGGGTTTCTGAGGCAGTATCACTATGGAAGTAGATTGCCCAACCTTCCTTCTGAGGAGTGGCTGGTGGGTTTGAACCGCCAGTCTTCTGGTTAGCAGTCAAGTGCCTTAGGCACTATGCTACCAGAGCTCCTATATACCATTATCATTACAATAAGCAGAAAAGACAAAAGTCCCTTCTGTTCATGGAGTTTCTATTTTGTGGCTCCAATAAAAAATTTTAATTATTAAAATATCACCATTATTGTTCTTTTAAAGAACTATCTATATGGGATTAAATTGGCAACAACAACTTGCAAGGCAGATAGCAGGCTTGGGGCAGTAAGTTTATGTTAACAGTGAAGGAGTAATTCAGAAAAGGAGAGTGAGAATGGTTGCACAACTTGAAAAACGTAATTGATGTCACTACATTGTATATGTAGAAACTGAGGAACTGGTGCATGTTCAGCTGTACATATTTTCAAAAACAACAAAAAAAACTAAATTATTTAAAAAATATATCAATACTAAAAAATCAAATGGTACAAGACTCACCAAACCCACTGCTGTCAAGTCAATTCCAACTCATAATGATCATATGTGAATAGAACTGCCCCATAGGGTTTCCATGGCTATAAATCTTTACAGAAGCAGATTGCCACATCTTTCTCCCACACAGCGGCTACTGGAGTCAAACCACCAACCTTCTGGTTATCAGCCAAGCGTTTTAACCACTCTGCCACCAGAGCTTGCTATGGTACAGGAAACTATAAATTATACTATCCCTTGTGTTAAAACACATACACAAATTTGTTTATGAACAAAGTAACTCTGGAAAGATTAATGAGGAACTGGGAAACAGTGATAGCTTTTGGAAGGACAACTAGGGGCAGGGGTGAAAGGAAGTCTTTTTTCCATAGCTTGATTTTTTAAAAATCATGTTCATGTGTTATCTATTCTAAATAAACACAATTCACTGTTTACAATTTTTCGGTTATGTCTAATAATAAAAAATTAGGTGGAGATGAATGACATGGAAAGATGGACATGGTATAATGCAAAAGGAACAATGTTTGAGATGAGAAATTTCACATTTTTACTAAAAAAGATTCAAAATAAAAATGTATGCAATGCTGATATGCATACAGGAGAAGAGCAAACATCAAAATGTCAACAATTATTATTGGAAACAATTCTTTCCAAGTGATGTGATTGTGGGGGGAATTTTACTTTCATCTGCTCACTTGTATTTATTTTTCCAGTTTCCTAAATAAAAGAAACTGTGTATGCATGTGTATGTACATGATAATATTAAAAAAAAAAAAAAAAAGAAAGAGAGGAAAAAGCAGACCCACAGTGTTACCTCTTTCTGTCAGGTGCTCAGATACACTAGAGAACCATTGGCTGCACTCCCTCTACCCAAGAGGCTGCATAAGTTAGGAAGACAAAGACCAAGTCAAGAGTAAGGGCACAGGGCCAGCTCAAAGGCTCAGATGTCCTCCCCACTTAGGAAGCACAGGCTTCCTCAGCCAAGTCCCTTTCTCACCACACAATCCAGATGGCCCAGAGGCTGACAGAATCAGCTCATGCCCATCTTCTCCCTGAGACACTTGGGAGGCAGGCGAGACAGGGATCACTGTCCCATTTTATAGGTGAGAGGTAGGCTCAAAGACAATTGTTTCTTCTGCAAATGAGATGCATTGTGACCACGTCTAGATGGGGTATTGTGAGCACCCTAAACACTTCAGTACTCTAAGTACTGAAGGCAAAAATGGAAGTGCTAATTTCAGGCTCAGTTTTGTCCCCAGCTTTCCACACTGGAATTGGCCAGTCACAAAGCTGGTCCAAACCAAACTCACTGCCATGGAGTTGGTTCCAACTCAGTGATCCTTCCTTGGGTTTCTGAGGCAGTATCTCTATGGAATTAGATTGCCCAGTCTTCCTTCTGAGGAGTGGCTGGTGGGTTTGAACTGTCAGCCTTCTGGTTAGCAGTCAAATGCCTTAGGCACTACGCCACCAGAGCTCCCACACAGAGCTGGTAACCATCTTGAAAGTTATCTCATCCAGCCTTCAGGTATGGCAGAAGCCACATCACTTCAAAATGAGAAGCATAACACACAAGTCAGGCACCACGTCTAGCTACTTTCCTAGACCAAATAAGGGAGGTCCTGGATGTGCTCTCAATCCACAGTACAGCCTATGCCCAGGGCTGCTAGCTTTTCAGAGCTGTTTAGGGAGATCCATTTCTAGGAGCCCTGGTGGCACAACGGTTAAGTGCCTGGCTGCTATCTGAAAGGCTAGAGGTTCAAACCTACCCACCTGCTCTGTAGGAGAATGAGATCCACTTCCGTAAAGACTACAGCCAAGAAAACCCTATAGGGCAGTTCTACTCTGTTACATGAGGTCATTTTAAGTCAAAATAGACTCAAAGATACCTAACAAGAATCTCTTGGAGAACCATTGAAAAACTATGAAAAACACAAGAGCCTAGTGTCAGAGAGGACAGAGCCCTGATGCTTCCCTGACTTGTCCTTGTACTTCCATTCTCTGTTAAAATACTTTTTTTTTTCCCCATGGACATTCAGTTGTAACTATAATATAGTGGTTAGGTGGCATGAATTTTGGAATCTGACAGCCTTAATTGACAGTCAAGCTATACAATCAGCTATTAGATTGCAAGATAGTCAGTCACTCATGCCCCGAGTCTTATAGTTTCCTCATCTGTAAAATGGGATCAATGCCAGCACTGAGACTAATATGAGGATTAAGTGGGATAAAACATGGTCATGTTGGGCCCAGTGCCTAAAACAATAACAGTAAGCATTCAGCAAACATAGCTAACATTATCATCACTTAACAAAATTTATGTTGTTGTTGTTTTGGAAAATGTCTGCATAAATCTGTCACAAATCAGTGAAAATGTCCTTTATTAATGCACTGGTTCAAGAAACATGGTTCTCTTACAGCTAAAGTCCTCAGATGTTCAATGAAGAAGTAAGTCTCAGAAAGTAGGAAAAACACATTAGGGGGCTGCTCTTCCGATCCTCAATTCTGAGGCAGGAAGAGAAGAGCCTAAGGTCTCAGGTGATTTGGGTCTTGAGAGAAGGAAAACCTGGTGGAGAAGGAGGGAGCCTTTGGCATGAAGGCTCCCATAACCCAGGACAATAAAGTCACTAGGTTTATCATGTAGAGCTTGTCAATATGCCTTTGGGAGGGAAGTATTTTTTTTTCCCCCAAGTACTCCAAACACTATTCTATTTCAAAAGTCTTCCCCATACCCAAAAGGCCTTAAGTCATAGAAGTAAAGGTACTTAAACATTTTCTTTGGAGAGTGAAGATTATGTGTAAGATGCATATAAATCAAAAGCAGACAAGATGTATTTTGCTACTAATCAGGAGATAAAATTCAGGAAGAAAAATGGAAGCCTTGGAAGAAGTCTGGGAGGGGCTATCTAGATCTCCATCATCTGGGCCCACCCTTAAGTTGCCTTTTGGTCTCAGAAATCCACTCTTCTGGGCAGTGATTCTTATTCTAATCACACCCACCCACCCTGAGCATTATCTGACTAGGAGATGGAGTAAGTCTGTAGGAAGCTGGGGAAGCACTGCGCATCTGGCCCTGTACCTGGCACCACAGCTGGCTTCACGCCTTTCATATAGATTACCCTGAGCAGGTCAACAGACGTCTTCTGGAAGATGCCAAAATTCCAACCCAGGCTAAATGTAACAAGGATCCTTGGGACTGTTCCTGCATATACATCCAACATGTCACAGAAAAAGAGCCATTTGAGCCTGGTCCTTGCATCCTGTGCTGTCACACTGCTGGTGCCTGTTATCATATGAGGCAACAGACACTCTCTGCACCAGGCATCTGTCTAGAATGCCAAGATACAAGACATACCAGGTGCCCACAAGGAGCATTCAGCGCAGTGGGTAGGACAAGCACAAGAGTTACAGTTTAGAAGACTAGAAGTTCAAGTTCAGAGTGCTTGCTCTAGGGGAAGACTGTCTCTCTGTGGCTCTTGTTTCTAGGACGATCCCAGTGCAGGGACCCTGGGTCCAAAGGACACACTCTGCTTCTGGCTCCTTTCTTGGGGTAGTATGTCCCTCCTTCTCTGCTCCTTTCTCTCTCCTTTTATCTTTTGTAAGATAAAAGGTGTTGCAGCCCACATCCCAGGGAAGCTGTGATGGGACTAAGGGTGTTGCAATCTACCCTTAATCTAAATCCTTCTACACTTGATCGGTTTATCACATCAGATCACACCATGGGGTATCATTACATTATCTGCCACATTACATCATTACATAACTTCTAAATTCAGAGAATCATAGCCCAGCCAAGTTGACACAAATTATGGGAGGACACAATTTAGTCCATGATAGGAAGGTAGGACATTACAAGCAAAGAAACTTGGCATTTGTACTATTGAGATCAGCTTCAAGTCAGGTGATCCTGAGCATATCAACCTAATAGAGTTTCCTATTTCTAACCTGTAAAACTGGGACAAGCTGGACTTCCATCAGATGGTGGCAGCCCAATAGCAGATTCATTCAGTATGATGACATGCATTGTTGTTGTTGGCTGTCGTTGAGTCTGTCCATGACTCATGGCAACCCCACGCACAATGGAACAAAACACTGATCAAGCCTATGACATCCCTACGACCAGTTAGAAACTGGACTGTTACGATCCAAATGCTTTCCTTCTAGTCTGGAAGCTCTGCTCAATCCCATTCAGCATCACAGCAACATGAAAGCCTCCACTGACAGGCAGGTGGCCACTGTGCATGAGGTGTCTTGGCTGGATACTGACCTGCTTGGAAGGTGTGAATTCTATCTACCATTGAACCAGCAAAGCCTCATGGCGGCATGGGTAAAACATAATAAATAGGCAACTAGCTTTTGCAAGAGGGTTGGGGGATCTCAGGTAACCAGACTGATTGATTCAGGTGTGAGTATTAAATTTTTTAAGTTAATATATTTCATTGAGTTTTTGGTGAAAGTTTACACTGCAAATGAGGTTCACATTTAACAAGTTCTACACAATTTGTTCAGTGATATTACATTTTTCACAGTGTGTCAACTTTCTCATTATATCTGTGCTGGTTGGTCCCTTTCCAGTAATCTAGTTTCCTTGCCCCCTTGCCTTCCAAACAGGTTGATTTTATATTGCTTTCAGAAATCTCTTCTGCTAGAAAGGGGCAAATCAGATCAAAATCATTCCTCCCAAAAGGAATAAAAATGACAACTACTCAAAGCCTTTGATAAACCAGAAAGCCCAATATCATGGCAGCTCTTGCTAATTCCAGCCAGCACCTCTATAAAAGGACCAAGACCACACTACCCAGTCCACCACTCCACTGTCTCTGCTTTAGAATGAACCACCAAGACTTGGGCTTCTCCAGATGCCTACAATGAGAGCCATTCTGCTCGGGGAAGAAGATCAAGGGAAAGAGAAATCATGTAAGACATACAACATAGAGATAGACCAATAGGTACAGGAAAAAACAGAAAAGCATATACTTAACTGGTTGGAAGACCAAGGAAAAAATGATACTGCTGACGAGTCAATTCTGACTCATGGTGTGAGAGTAGAACTGTATCCCTATAGAGTTTTAAATGGCTGATTTTTTTGGAAGTAGACCACCAGGGCTTTTTTCTGAGGCCCCTCTGGGTGGATTGGAACCTCTAACCTTTTGGTTCACAGCTAAGTGTGTTGACCATTGGCACCACCCAGGGACTTTGGTAGGAAGAGGAAAAAGCTAATGAGGAAAAAGCCCTGAGTATCTGGCTACTTTTTGAGCAGAACTCCACAGAAACTGGTACAAATGAGCTGATTTGGGACCTGTCTGTGTAGGACCCGGGTACCACTAGGAAAATCTCTTCCTCCCCTGTTTCACACCTGTCCCCCAAGAAGCCTTTCCCAGTTTGTACCCAGTGGCAGAGACAAGACACACCGGTCTGTGCTTCCAGCCCACCTGGACTTTTCCACCTTCCCAGGGCCTTCTCTCTTTGGGGGGAAGGGGGTATAGGGATCACATTTCAGCCACCCCCACTTCTGCCACAGGAGGCAAAGTGGCAGGGGAGTTTTTGTTTTCTCCCATTCTCCTAGTTTTGTAGACTTTCAATCAGACTGGCGCTTCTTGAATTTCAGTCTTATTCTAAAGGTTTTTTTTCTTCTTATTTTGCCATATCTAAGTATTCCTTGTACTATCATCTACCTAATATTTATTTTGAGACACTACATTTTCTTAAATAACTTTATTTTAAATGTAAATGCTCGATCATTACAATTAATGGAAAATCAGCATTATATATCCGCTGAACTTGACATATATGTATATGTACAAATATATACATTTGCACGTTAACATGAATATATAATAATTATTAAAGTGCCCATTTATATGCCATTTAAAATAATCTCAGGTGACACTACAGGAAACACCGCCTTAGGGGTGCAGCGACTGTCTCCGTTTAGTTGGCCGGAACTCTGGGCTCCTAATGAGAAAATCCAACTTCAAGCTCTTCAATCTCCACTTTCTCCCCCAGGTCAGTAGTGTTCACATTCTCCCCCAGACATACCGGGAAAGGGCGAAGAGCAGGAGGAAAGAAAGACACTAAGAGTTCCCCGTTCCCACTCGGGGCGACGTGAGGACATAGTCAAGAGCACGAGGGACTTTAAACATTCAGTCCTGCGAGTGACATAGGGAGGGAGAGACTGACTGACCTTCTCGCGCAGGGTGCAGTGGATGTCCGAAGCGACGCGTCCTTCCCACCACGGTTCATCCATCATCACGTATGCAGCGCCGCGATCCGAAGCTATCTTGCCCTCAGGAAGCAACCTGCGGAGTGGACACACGCCACTTCAGCGGCCCGAGCGCGCTCCCTGGTTCCGACCCTGGCATCCCTATAAGCGCTCCCGGATGGGCGCCCCCTCCTGCCCCGCTCAGCCCGGCTGGCTGTCGCCTCCCGTACCAAGAAGGTTGCAGTGTCCCCTCCCTTCTGCTTGCTGGACCCGGGGCTATCTGAAGCTTTGCAACAACTTGTAGATTTTTATTTTCTCTTTTGCAAAAGTTGCACAGAAAGTTGCCGACTCCACTAGCTCGCCCGAGGCTGGGGCTAAGGCGGCCGCGACCGGCGCGCCGTCCCCAACTCCTCCCTCGCCGCCCAGCCTTTGTCCTGCTCCCACATCCTGCCCTCTAGCCGGGGCGAAACTCACGCATCCCTCTCCGAGCTCGGGGGGGCTGCGGTGCCGGGCCCCTTCCAGGGCCGAGCCAGTGGTGCCCTCGGGTGCCTGCCCGCGGCTGAGCCCCGGCGCGAGTCGCTCCACGCTCTCGGCAGTCCCTCTGCAGCTGTGCTCGCACTGGACGCCGCCGCGCCCCTGCGTGCGCTCCGGTCCCGCCGCGGCTGGCAGCCTCTCGGCCGCCCGGGGCCTCCCTCCCTCGCTGGGGGAATTGGGGGCCGGGCCTCGCGCATGCGCCACTGGCGCCCTGCTCCCCGAGGGACGGGGGGCTGGGAATTGGAGTCTCCTTCGTCAGCGCTGGCTCGGTTTCCTGCCCGCCCTCCTCCCTCGCCTTGGTGGAAAGCTTCCTCTCACCTTCGCAGAATTCCTGGTGGCCTGGCTGCGGTACTGACTGCTGGAGATGACTGCAACGCCACCTGCGCGCACCACGCGCACCACGCGCGAAACGAGTGGGAGGGATGCCCACCAGAAAGTTCTGCCTCCTCGTGCACTTCTCTAACCAGCTTTCCGTGGAGTCCACCTGATTTTTCTTTTTCTTTTTTTTGTTTTTCTTTTTAACCTGTCCTGTGGTGGGCTAGATTCCCAAACGCACGAATCCCATGAAAGTCCCAGAAAAGTCACTCTTGATTACTTGAGAATTTTATTTCTGAGGAGGCTCAGTAAGTCAACTGTTACTTATTGTGCGCCAGCTCCACGTTAATACTGGAGGAAAACCTGTCTTTGGGGAGGGTTCAGTGGATGGAAAGCATTGTTTTGTTTTGTTTTTCATTCAATGAATTGTTTGTGGAAAGACACTCCCTTGAATCAGTATTGGGTTGCCCTCTTGGGAAGGTGTGTTTGTGTGTGTGTGTGTGTGTGTGTG
>NW_006921844.1:325485-357395 GCF_000298275.1 Orycteropus afer afer | reverse complement strand
CTGTATTTCTTCTAAGACATATTTGTTTGTTCTTCTAGCAGTCCATGGTATATTGAACATTCTTTGCTTATACCATAATTCAAATGCACCAGTCCTTCTTTGATACCCAAAAAAAAAAAAAAAAACCCCACCAAACTTACTGCCATCAAGTCTAATGGGACTCATAGCGACCCCTCCTTGGGTTTCCCAGGCGGTATCTCTACCGAAATAAAAACCCCACCAAACTTACTGTCGTCGAGTCTAATGGGACTCATAGCGACCCCTCCTTGGGTTTCCCAGGCGGTATCTCTACCGAAATAGATAGCCCAGTCTTCCTTCCTAGGAGTGGCTGGTGGGTTTGAACTGCCAGTTAGCAGTCAAATGCCTTAGGCACTACACCACCAGAGATCCCAGCTAGGGAATTTTTGGCAAGTTCCTCAAACTGTCTGAGCCTGAAATCTCGCATGGGAATGAAAATTGCACCTATCTCCTGAAGATACTGTAGCATTAAATGAGATAATGTGCGTGAGGGGTTAATCGCCAATCCAGGCTGCTGCTACCAAAAAGCCTTTAAGGAGCTCTGGTGGTGTACTGGCTAAGGCATTTGGCTACTAACCAAAAGATTGGTGGTTCTCACTCACCAGCCACTCCAAGGAAGAAAGGACAATAGGCTTCTGAAAAGATTATAGCCTTGGAAACACAATGTAGGTCTCTATAAATTGGAATCAACAGTGAGTTTCATTTGGGTTTGAAAGAGCCTTTAGTTTCTGACTGTTTTCCTACATATAAAGACCTGGCTGGGAAAACAAATAACAAAAAACTTCAAGCTTTGATGAACTTCAGTTGAAGCTCAAAGAACAGTTTTAATGTAAAAATAATTACGAACTCTTGTAAAAGTGTAAAATACCTAGGAAAAAACTTAATAAATAGTCAGGCCTTAATGAAGGAATTACAAAGGTTGGAATATAATAAGAAAGGCTTGACCAAAGAAAGAGAAAAATACCCACTTAACCCAAATCATTCTACTAAATTCTAATGGTTATATGTAGGTGGGAGGGAGGGACACTTGACAATTTTTTAACATTCATATGGTAGAATATTGTGAGAAACGCTGAGAATTTTGTATTTTAAACATGGGATAGACCTGTATTTCCAAATCTTAAAACATACTACAAAGCAATAATATTGTATAGTGTTGACACAAGAATAGATTGAAACACATTACTGGAATAATTGAAAGTCTAGAAGGATATACAATATACTACAAAATTCACTGTGTTATAAAGGTGACATTTCACTTTAGTGGGGAAAGGATATATTCTGCAATAAATTAGGCTGAGTAAATTAATTAACTTGGGAAAAAATTAAAACTAGAGATTTATTTAAGCCATCACCAAAACAAATAAATGAACCCAAAGAGTTATGGGAAAAAATCCAAGAGAATTAGAGGAAAATACTGGTGAATTATTTTAGAGGAGGGAAGGCCTAAGTACTATAGCATAGGAAATAAGTAAAGGTAAGGACTGATAGACATATCTGAATAAATATGCAAGACTTGGACTGCTTGTCACAGTCCAAATGTGACAACCGTTGGTGAGGATGTAGAGAAATTTAAACCTTTGTTCATTGCTGGTAGACATGTAAAATGGTACCACTGCTGTGGAAAACAGTTTGGCAGTTCCTCAAAGTTGAATACAGAGTTACTATATGACCCAGCAATTATGCTCCTACTTATATATACAAAAGAATTGAAAGAAGGGACTTAAATAGATACTTGAACACCAATGATCATTGCAGTGTTACTTACAAAAGTCAAAAGTGGAAACAAGTGTCTCTTAACAGTTGAATGGATAAACAAAATGTTGTACATACATACATACTATGAAATACTATTCAACCATAAAGAGAAATGAAGTTCTGTTATATGCTCAACATGGATGAACCTTGAAAACATTATGCCAACTGAAATAGGCCGGATACAAAAGAACAAATATTGAATTGGAAAATTCATAGAGACTATAGTTTAGAGGTGACCAGGGGCTAGGGGGAGGGAGAAATGGGGAATTATTGCTTAAAGGTACAGAATTTCTGTTTGGGGGGAGATGAAAAAGTTTTAGAAATAGTGGTGATAGTTGCACAACAGTGTGAACTAATGCCATTGAATGGTACACTTAAAAATGGTTAAAATGCCAAATTTTAGGTCATATATAATGCTACAATAATTTTTTTGAAAACAGTGATGTGTATCTTTGCCAATGACTTAAAAACAGTATGTAAGGTTGGCAAATATATGGTATTCTGGGGAATATAAATTTATACCATCTTTATGAAAGACAATGTAAATTTTAAAAATATAATTTGATCCAACTACTCAACCTTTGGAAATTTATTCTAAAAAATGTTGTTAAATGCCATCAAGTCAATCCCGACTATAGAATGACTCCATGTACAACAGAACAAAACACTGCTTGGTCCTGCACCATCCTCAAAGTCCTTTATGCTTGAGTCCATCTTTGTAGCCACTGTATCAATCCATCTCATTGAGGGCCTTCCCCTTTTTCCACTTTACCAATCATAATATTCTTCTCCAGGGAATGGTCCCTTCTGATCACATGACCAATACAGGTGGGATAAAATCTGGCCATTTTTGCTTCCAAGGAGGATTCTGGCTGCACTTCTTCCAAGATAGATGTGTTCATTCTTCTGGCAGTCCATGGTGGTTTCAATTATCTTCACCAACTCCACAATTCAAATACACCAATTCTTCTTCAGTCTTACTCATTGTCCACCTTTCACATGTATATTAGGTGATTGAAAATGCCATGCCTTAGGTTAGGTGCACCTTAGTCTTCAAAGTGACATCTGTGCTCTTCAACACTTTAAAGAGGTCTTTTGCAACAGATTTGCCCAGTGTAATACAACATCTGATTTCTTGACAGCTGCTTCCATGGCTGTTGATTGTGGAACCAAGTAAATGGAAATCTTTGACAACTTCAATCTTTTCTCCATTTATTATGATGCTGCATATTGATCCATTTGTCAGGATTTTTGTTTTCTTTATGTTGAGGTGTTATCCATACTGAAGACTATAGTCATTGATCATCAGAAAGTACTTCAAGTCCTCTTCACTTTCAGAAAGCCAGGTTGTTAATGAGTCTTCCTCCAATCCTGATGCCATGTTCTTCTTCATACAGTCCAGCTTCTTGGATTATATGAGCATACAGATTGAATAAGTATGGTGAAAGGATACAACCCTGACACACTCCCTTCCTGATTTTAAACCATGCAATATTCCCCATTTTGTTTGAATGATAGCCTCTTGGTCTGTGTACAGGTTCCTCATGAGCACAATTAAGTGTTCGGGAATTCCCATTCTTTCCAGTGTTATCCATAATTTGTTATGATCCACATAGTCCAATGTAGATCTTCCTGGTATTCATTGCTTTCAGCTCAAATCCATCTAACATCAGCAATGATATCCCTTATTCCATGTCCTCTTCTGAATCCAGCTTGAATTTCTGTCAGTTCCCTGTCAATATATAGCAGTAACTGCCTTTGAATTATCTTTAGCAAAATTTTACTTGGGTGTGATATTAATGATATTGTTCTATTATTTCCACATTCTGTTGGATCACCTTCCTTTGGAATGGCACAAATATGGATCTCTTTCAGTTGGTTAGCCAGGTAGCTGTCTTCCAATTTTCCTGGTATAAATGAGTAAGTGCCTTCAGCACTGCATCCATTTGTTGAAACACCCAATGAGTATTCCATCAATTCCTGGAGCTTTGTTTTTTTGCCAATTTCTTCAGTGCAGCTTGGACTTTTTCTTTCATTACCATTCATTGTTGATCATGTGCTACATCCTGAAATGACTGAACATCAACCAACTCTTTTTGGTACAGTGACTCTATATTCCTTCCATCTTCTTTTGCTGCTTCCTGCATTGTTCAACATTTTGCCCATAGACTCTTTCAATATTGCAATTCGAGGCTTGATTGTTTTCCTTCAGTTTTTTTTAGCTTGAGAAATGTTGAGAAACGTTCTTTCCTTTTGGTTTTCTAATTCCAGGTCTCTGCACGTTTCTTTATAATGCTTTACTTTGTCTTCTTGAGCCACACTTTGAAATCTTCTGTTCAGCTCTTCTATTTCAAAAAAGTAAGCAGATGGATATAAAGATTTATTTACAAGGAGTCTCATCACAAGCTTCTTTATTATAACCAACTATAAAATACCATGGACTGCCAGAAGAACAAACAAATCTGTCTCGGAACAGGTGCAGCCAGAATGCTCCTTAGAAGCAAAAATGGCCAGACTCCGTTTCACATACTTTGGTCATAATGTCGGAAGGGACCAGTCCCCGTGGAGGGATATCATGCTTGGTAAAGTTGAGGGTCAGTGAAGAAAGGGACGACCCTCAACAAGATGGATTGACCCAGTGGCTGCAATGATGCACTGAAGCATAGCAGAGATTATGAAAATGGCACAGAACCAGACAGTGTTTCGTTTTGTGGTACATAGAGTCGCTATGGGTCAAAGCCAACTTGCCAGCATCTAACAACAACAACAACATTAGAACAGAGGAATGGTAAATAATGATTTATTCAGCTTTTAAAAACACTTTTAAAAGAATGTTTAATCTCGGAAAATGTTCACAATATATTAAGTGAAAAAGAAAATTAAAGTACAATCCCAATCATACCTACATTCATACATGCACTGATATTGGAAAGAAACTGAAGAATATCTACACAGATATTAGCTGTGTTATCTGGTGGTAGGATAACAGGAAACTTTACTTTTTATTCTAGCATACCTATGTTTTCTAAAGTTTCTATAAGAAACATGCATTACTTACTTTCTTTTTTTAAAAAAAATTGTGATTTGGGCGAAAATTTACAGAGCAAATTCACTTTTTGTTCCACATTGTTTTCCCTCTCTATCCAGGATCTCCTACATAGATCCCCCTCCAAGTGGTTCACAGTGGTAGCTAGGCACCATCTAGTTCTTCTGGGCTCATAGTCTTATAGGCTGAGGATCACATGGTGTACCAGTCACTAGGACTAATTGTTTCCATGAATCTTTGGTTTACTTCATTCTTTGCTCTGGATGAGGAGAGACCCGTCATTGCATCTAGGTGGCTGCTTGCAAGCTTTTAAGATCCCAGTCACTACTCACCTAAGTAGGAGGTGGAACAATGTTTTGTGTCGTATGTTATGCCAATTGAGCTTGATGTCCCCTGCGACTACGGTCTCGAGCCCACAGGTTCAACTACTTGGTCCCGCTTTGTAGCTGGCTGTGACCAAGAAGTGACTACAAACTTGTCCATTGTCAGCTCTACTATATCCCTGGAAATTCTTACAGATCATACAAATACACTTATAGGATCATTGTCTGCCAACCCTATACATGGTCTTGGTACACTCCCCACTTCATAGACATACCTAATAGTTCAGCCTGGCCACCCATCTATCCACCCATATACCCATGATTACCTTCATTGACAATGCAGTACTGTACATGCAAAAGGGTTCATCTTTGTTGTCTGTACTACCCATGTACCTCTCTATGTCTTTCTTTTCCTCAATGCCACCATTTTGATCACTCACATTTGGTACATTGCCCTTCTCTTCACCCAAATCAATACTTAATCTCTACCTATCTAACAGTGTTCCCTGCTCTACCCTACCACCCCTGGTAACCGACAAAGAAAATTTCCTTCCAAAGATAAACCTTTCCTTGACTTTTACAATAACAGACTAATACAATATTTGTCCTTCTGTGATTGACTTATTTCACTCAGCATAATGTCCTCCAAGTTCATCCACGTTATGCGGTGGTTTGCAGATTCTACATTATTCTTTAGGGTTGCATAGTATTCCATTGTGTGTATGAACCATAGTTTGGTTATCCATTCCTCAGCTGATGGACACCTAGGTTGAAGAAATATGCATTCTTTCATAATGAGAAAAAATGAGTTATTTTAAAGTAAACACATGATGTACCTGCTGGCATGGACTTCCACTGCATAACTGTCAATGTTGTTTATTTGTTTTCTTTTTTCATAGTGATATTATTTCTTTTTCAGTGAACCTTTCTATGCAGGCCATACTGAAAGAAGAAAGGCCTTTGCTATTCATCAGTTTGAAGTTCCCTGTGCTTAAACTTCAGCTATCAGTGAGTATGAATTCTGATAGCTGAGAGAGGGAAGCAGAAACTTTGGGCTTGTCTCTAGGGGTTATTTTGAGAGGATTCTAAACATATATTCTCTTTTTTGTATCATTCTCAGGAGTCTCTCATTTTTCTAGTATCTCTGAAGAATAAAAATACATTTCGCCATAATCTGATGGTTTGGTTGTAAGTCACTGTCCCACAGGTAGAAATAATGTTGGTGCCTTTAGCAGAGGGAGGCTTCCTGTGCTGAAGACCGAGAACAATACAGCTGGAGTCACTTTTCTCATCCACTCTATCCTCAACATACCCACATATTCATTTATTATTTCATCCAATTATTCAAAACCTAAATCTTTATCAGATGCTTAAACCAGTTGCCATCTAGTCAACTCTGACTCATGGTGACCCCACATGTGATAGAGGACAACTGTGTTCCATAAAATTTCCAATGACTGATTTGTCAGGATTTGATCTCCAGGCCTTTCTTCCAAAGAGCCTATGGGTGGACTTGAACCTCCAACCTTTCAGTTAGCAGCCAAGTGCATTAACTGTTTGCACCACCCAGGGACTCCATCACAGGCTTACTCTAAGTCAATTAGGCCCTGGTGCACCCCACCCCCAACCTCTGAAATTCACAGGTTGGGAACCAAAGATTTAGAGCAAGGGCATTCTACTTATCCTCAACTTTCCTATGTGAAAAATGAGGAAAAGAGAAAATATCTCTGCCTTTCCAATCTTGTTCAGAGGACCAATCAGTCTAATATTTTCTCCATGGTATTATTTTATCAACTTCTCACTTTGCACTAAGCTTTCCTTTCTTTCCATATGATCTAAGTTCTCAAATGACAAATATATATGGTGAAATGTAAATGTTCTCACTCTGGTCTCAGATCTCATTTTCTACCTACCATAGTCCCTATATTTCTTTCCAGGTCCCTAGTTGGTACAAACAGTTTGTGGTTCGCTACTAACCTGAACGTTGGCAGTATGAACCCAACTGAAATGGCTCATGCTGCAGAAGAAAGGCCTAATGATCTGCTTCTATAAAGATTACAGTCAAGAAAACTGTATGGAGTCAGGAAAGGGTTCCCTAAGGTGGCAGTGGTATCTGAGCTGACACCTGAACTATGAGTAGCATTAGCCTAACATCTGACCTCAGAAATTCACACCACGAAAAAACCTGCAGAAGTATATGCAATGTACAAGAAGGTCATTGCAGCACCATTTGCCAAATCTATCTATGGTCCATCTATGGAGAAAAGTTGGAAATGACCTTTTAATAGGGGATTAATAGGTAGATCATCTATATAAGAAACTATGCAACTAATGTAATCAATGAGGTAGATTTCTGTTTATGGATGAGGGCAGATGTTCAAACTTTAGTAAATGAAAATAAGTAATGTGCAAAGCATAACTCTTGTTTTTTAAAAAATGCATATATATATATATGTATATATGTATATACACATACACACACACATATAGGTATAGGTATGTGTTGATTAATGTCTGGGCAACATCTGGCTACATATACATCCAAGGTCCCATAAGTTTTTTTTTTTTTTTTATAAATGGAAAGCTGTTAAGAAAAAAAAAAAAAAAAACTGTATTGGGCTGTTCTACTCTATAACACATGGGCTTGCCATTAGTCAAAATTGACTTGACAGCAATGAGTTTGTTTGATTTTTTTTTTTTTTTTGGTGTTTCCTTCCAGAGGTGATCCATGCATTTAACAACATAGACATTCTTATCTTCTTTTTTTTTGCACAATTAGTAGTATTTACACACACTCTTCCACATCTTATTTTTCCCTCTAAGGAGACTCTAGAGATTGTTTCATGTTAGAGCCTGTCTTAGACTGGGTTCTCAAGAGTCAGAAAGAGAGAGAGTCAGAAATTTATCTCAAGGAAATGGCTCATGCAGTTGTAGAGGCTGGCAAGTCCCAAGTTTGCAGATCAAATGTTAAGCTAGAGGCTTCTCCTGACTCATGCAGCTGCAGGGGCTGATGAACCCAAGATCAGCAGGCAATACAGCAGGCTGCTGGCTTTGGAGGTTGACATATCCAAGATCACCAGGTAAAATGGCAGGCTGTTGGTTTGCAGGCTGTGAAGGCAACAATCCCAAGATCAGCAGGCAATATGTCAAGCCACTGGTTCAAGTCTAGACGGTGACCAGGCAGATGTATGATCTTGAGCAAAAATCCAGAGACCTTTCCCTGAATTTTTCTATATATATTGGAAGCAGGCCACACCCTGAAAGAAATTACCTTTCAACTATTCACTGCTCAGAGCGATATCATCATGGAGGTGATTATATTACATCAGATCTCACCATGGGGAATAACTACATCATAACTACTAAACCACTTAGAATCATTCCCAGCCAGGCTGACATACAACCTTAACTATCACAGAGCCCTTAGAGCTGTACAGTATCCCATACTATGGACCCATCATAATATATATAATCAGTTCTTTCTTGCAGAACATTTATGTTGTTTCTATCCTTTTCCTGTGATAAGCCATGTTGCTGTGAATAACCTGAGCAGGTATCAGTGTGTCAATTGCTAAAACACATCACTTTTCCTGGGAAGTTGAGACATATACTTTGAGTAGTGTTCTCTTTGTCTTTTGATGGTTTACATTGCTCCATTTAGCACCAAAAGCATGAAGAGTGGCTTGGTTTAGAAAGACAGAAAGAAGACATTTGGGCATAAAGTTTGAGATATAAGCTTTGTTACCACTTTGCTTTTTAACCAAAACCCATGCCAACCCCTTTAAACTGTTCCTAGCAGTGTACTCTTCATGTCATGAGAGCATTCACCAAATCCTTTATGATCCTTAATTAGAAATTATTTCTTTTGTTGTTGTGATTTGGGTGAAAGCTTACAGAATAAATTTGTTTTCCATTCAACAGTCTATACACATTGACAGTGATTGCAATCCCCATAATTTAACAGCTCTCTTCCCATTTCCTTCTTGTAGTTACCTTTTCCCTGTGTCCTTCTTTCTTATGCATTCCTGCCCACGCAAATGCTACCTTTCTGATCTCCAATAAGATCAGATCTCCAATCTCTAAAGAATGTACTCACCTGGTATAATTGTTCATCATGTAGGCCTATCTATTGTTTGGCTGAAAACCATGGGAGTGAGTTCAATTCCAGGCCTGAATCTTGGGCCATGGTCTTGGAGATTTCATCAGTCTTTATCATACCAGTAAGCCTGATCTCTTTTATGATTTTGAATTTTGTTCCACATTCTTGACTAGAAATTCTTGAGCTATAACTCTACAGAAGATTTGGAACTGAGAATTAAGTGGGAGGAATACAAAAGCAGAACTCCATATAGAACTCAAAACCCAGACATTTGCAAAGCTGACCCATACTACTCTTTTTTTTTTTTTTTTAATGATCATAAAAGGTATAACATCAAAAAGGTGCAAATGGAATAAGTGAAAAATAAGTCTCCATACCATCTGCAGCTGGCTTCATGGGTATGTGACCTGTGCAGTCTGACAGGACTCTGCACTCAAAAGGCTTAATGCTCTGCTGCAGTCATCTTGAAATTTTTAATATTTTTATTTTTGAACCCATGTTTTTCAATGAAGCCCAATGAGACAGTGGAGCATAAGAGATATGCACAATACTTGTTCTCTGCTCCTGCTGCTCCATTTGCATACACACCCACTCCTCAGTTATTGACATGGTTAGGTTCCAAAGAGCAGATAGTTATGCAAAAATGGAAGATAACCACATTAGATCACATCAGATGTATGACTACGTCAGTATATTACTGCCAAATTACATCATCACATAACTGCCAAACCACTGAGAATCATGGCTCAGTCAAGTTGATGCATAATTTTAACCACAAAAGCCAGTGTTACTATAACCTCACACCACAGTGTTCATTACTGCTAGATGTATGTCGTAGATTTTTTTTTACTATTGTAAATGTGAAATGTCAGATAAACGAGATAGTTGGTAAGTGAGGAGTAGGAGTAATGTTCTCCATGCTTCATGAGCACAGAATTTTGGTGCCATACTATGTGCAGGAGTTCAGCAAGATTCAAAGCAAATATAAGATAAGCATGTTATACCTAAAACTGAGTAGTGGTGGTGGGTGCTCTGGTTACCTAGTGCTGCTCTGACAAGAATGTACCACAAATGCGATGGCCTTAACAAACAGGAGTCTATTCTCTTACAGTTCAGGAGGCTAGAAGTTTGAGTTCAAAGTGCCAGGCTCTAGGAACTGTGTGGAAGCCACTTGACCTTGGGCTTTAGCTGTGTCTCTTACTCCTGGCCCACTGAAACTAGAGGCATCTCTTCACTCAGGCAGCTACTGGCTGCTGAGGCTAACAAGCCCAAAGGTTGACAAATAAAATGGCACAGCCCTGATGTTAGCAAACCACACGGCAGGCCATTAATTCAAGTCCATTGAAAGTCCCAAGGTCGGCAGAGCATGGCAGGCTGCTGAACAATGACTGGGCTACATGCAGGGTTCAAGCATGCCACAAGCTGGAGACCATTCCCAAAGCTGTTTCTTATATACAGGAAGCAGACCACATACCCAAAGCAGCTATTCAGCTGCTCCAATAGATTCCACCATGGAGTTAATTACTAATTTCACCATGGGGAATAACTACATTCAGCAACCCAGCCACTCAACCAGGCCTAGCCAAGTTGACACACAAGCTTACAACCACAGTGGGGGTAGGCACTGACAACCCTAAGAGCCCATGCTTTCTTGTTTGATCCAGAACTTTCTTTGAATGCAAAAAGAAGACAATAGCATTCTAAGAAACATGAATAACCAAGAAATCCTATAATGTCCTTTCTTATTGATCTTACTTCCCTGTATTAGGTAACCATGTATTATGACCTAGAAGGAAAGGGAAAGATGGCGCAACCCATAGCTCCTTTTCCTTGAAGCCCTCCCTTACCCATCAGTAAGCTGAAGGTAGAGTGTGTTGGTAGAATATGCGCACATCATATTTGAAATGAAAACAGTGGAGTTAGCTTTGTGCATTTCCACTGTTATGGTAAGAACTAAATACATATGTATATCCTAGCAACAAAATATAAACGGTGCAATTTCAGTGATTTCACATGGGTTAAAACTGGCATTGCACAATAGAGAGACAAGTAGTAAAAATCACGCTAATAATTAAAAATTTTAACTTTTCTTTACTTAGAATGACATTGAATATCAAATAAAGAGCACCATGACAAGTTGAAGGAGCTCTGGTCACATAGTGCCTAAGGCACTTGACTGCTAAACAGAAGGCTGGTGGTTTAAACCCACCAGCCACTCCTTGGAAGGAAGGTTGGGAAATCTACTTCCATGGTGATACTGCCTCAGCAACCCGAGGAGGGGTCTCTATGAGTCGGGTCCAACTCAATGGTAAATAACAACAACAACAACATGACAAGTTGAAAGAGAGACAGTAAATAAAGGGAAAAGCTTTCTATTTTAGTACCGTTAAAGACAGGTTGGGCAATCCTACTTCCGTAGTGATACTGCCTCGGAAACCCAAGGAGGGGTCACTATGAGTCAGGTCCGACTCGACAGCAAATAACAACAACAAAGACATTTGCAGGAGCTCTGGTGGCGTAGTGCCTAAGGCACTTGACTGCTAAACAGAAAGCTGGCGGTTCAAACCCACCAACCATTCCTTGGGAGGAAGATGGGGCAATCTACTTCTATAGTGACACCGCCTTGGAAACCTAAGGAGGGGTGGCTATGAGTTGGATCTGATTTGATGGCAGAGAGTTTGGTTTTTTTTTGGTAAGGACATTTCCCCCTGCTTTTTGAATAAAAGGTCAAGTGTTTTCATTTTGCATTGGGCTCAGTAAATTTGGTAGCCAACCCACCAGCCACTCAGCAGGAGAAAGATATGGCAGTCAGCTTCCATAAAGATTATAGCATTGGAAGCCCTACGGGGCAGTCCAACCTTGTCTCCCCTGAAATCTACCCCAGAGGAAATCCATTTTTGTTTCCTTCAAAAGATATTCTTAACCTGAACTCATCCTTGTCCCTCCATGGTCAATCCCTGGGGCAAAATTTTCCCCATTGCTGGTGATTTATTGTGAATAACAAATATGAAAAAATATCTGCCATTTGTTGAATATTTAGCATATGGCAGACACCATCCCAGGTGACCAAGAAGTCACTGAGAATAGGCTCCTCAACTTATTCTCCAACCCAAATAATCATCCATTCTCTTTCTTCCAGGTTCTCTCACTTGCCCTCCACTCCCTCCCCATGTATATTTACCCTCACAGAGTTTAAGGTTTAGGATCCTTGAAGACAGGTTGTATCATCTTCATTTTTGTGTCCCCAGCACCTAGCACAGTGCCTGAAGTCCAGGAGGAGGTGGTCAATACACACATAGTGAATTGAGAAATAGGTTATGACCATAGATAGTGGCATTAACAGGGTCTAAAGGAGTCACCTGGCTCAGACTGCAGACTGATAAAGAGTTATTGTGCCCATTTTTCAAACGAGATCCAGAGAGTTCTGTGACCCTGTATGGGCCACAAAAACTTTGGGCCTGGTCATCTACATTCGTAAAATGGAGGAACTACTTTTTGGAGGTTTACACGTTGCTATGATGCTGAGCAGAAAGACTAAAAAGATAGGCCTGATGATCTACTTCCAAAAATTAGCCAGTGAAAAATCGTATGGATCACAAAGGTCCCCCATCTTGTTGTGCATGACATCACCATACATCAGGGGTTGACTCAACAGCAGCCAACAACAACAACGCTCTTTCCTTAGTTGTGACTATGAAAAGAAGAAACAGAAATGGAAGTATTAACGGCTCTCTGATATTTGCTATTCATAATAATAATAAAACATGCCAGACCTTCCCATGACTTGGCTATTTAGAACCTGAAGCAGGGGTCTGGCTCTTTGTAAACTCACTGTGGAGACTTGGACAAGCAGCCTCCCTTCTGTGAAAGAAGAGGGTGGGATTAGATCCCAGGAGACATGAACCCAGGAGTCTGAGGGGGCCAGGGAAACAATGTAAATGAGAAATTTGTTGGATGTGAAAAAAAGTCTCACGAACTTTCCAGTCTAACTTTCTCTCTCTTTGAAAGACACAGGGAAAGAGAAATATTTTCTCCTTGTGAGAAAAATGACAGCATACATTTGATGGTAAATGGCTACACAGCCTTGGTGCCAGAGGAGCATAGAGAGCTGTGGTGAGCCGGAGAGCTTTTGTCATATCCACATTGGGGTGCCCTTTCTAGTGGTTCTGGAACAAGGAGCACTAGGCTGCTAACCCAAAGGTCAGCAGCCAGAACCCACCACCCACTCAGCAGGAGAAAGATATGGCAGTCAGCTTCCATAAATAATTATAGCATTAGAAGCCCTATGGGGCAGTTCTACTCTGTCCTATATGGTCCTATGTGTTGGAATCGACTCAGTGGCAATGGGTTTAGTTTGGTTTTTTAATTGCCAGATTGTTAGAGTTTTCAAAAGAAAGAAGAAATTAAGATATTTCTTGATGATAAAATATTGGCTCTTTTTTTCTCCCTTTTTAATGTAGTATGGGTCACACACACTATCAGCCCTAGCTGGTGAACTCTGGAATAGGTGTACGATAAGAAGCTTCCAGCCTGTCAACAGCACTGTGAGGAACAATGGTGCAAGATGCTAAAAACTCCCCAGACTCCAGGAGGAAGAAATAAAAAGGATCCATTAACTTCAAAGTCCCTGAGCCTGCCAGACCTCTCTCCTCTGACAGACAATGAACAGGAAGGAGACTGAGACTAGACTGTAAAAAGTGACCAGACAAACCAGCCGGGGCTGCTTGTGGGACCCGCAAGCCCAGGATACTCCTAGAAGTGAGATTACTGTGATAAGGGTACAAACATTTTAAGGTATCTGAAACAAACTATAAAATTGATCTCCAGGAAGGCTGTACAAAAACACACCACTGCCAACAATGTGAGAGTTGCCTGCTTCTGTGGACCTCCTCCAGGACTGTCGTCATTAAGAAAAAAAATTCATTATGAACTCAATACATTATTCTAGTTTGCCAGCACTATTGTACTCTTAAAATTGTGACTATCTGTATTTTTATTTCACTTCCTTGAACTGTCCTTTACCCATCTTTTCATTGGTATATAAGAGTTTTGCTAAAGAAACAGCTAGTTATGTATAAAAACCAGCAACATCTGGTCTGTTGAGTTTGTTGCAAATGTTTTTCTTACAATGTTTTTAAATTTTATGTTAGGTTTTATGACTGATAGGACATAAATAATAAAATGTCCTTTTTCCTCTGTGAGAGTGTATGTTTCCAAAATTCTTTGACAGGCATGCTTGCAGCAATGGTAATGGGTTAGACGGCTGACAAGGCATGTTTACTACCTGACCCTTTACCAAAAAATATCTGCTGTAAGACACCAACCTGTGGAATATAGTAAAAGCTCCTCTTAGATGGATCATATGCTCTCCAGTTTGCTCCAAGACCACCACTCACTGCACCCCATTATGTCAAATCTGGCCAGCTGCAATTATTTATTTTGCCCTACAAGGTCCTTGTGCCTTTAGAGTTTTTGATTCCTCTTAAATCCTCTAAATCACTCCTTAACACAACATGAAAGCCATTAGGTCACATAAAGAGGGCAATCTCAAAAAAAGTTGCTAAAAAACTATACAGGCAGTTCCCGACTTACAACGGGGATCTGTTACAGTGACTCCGTTGTAATTTGGTTCTGATTTAAGTTGAATACCTCTTTTTCTTTTTGCTTTTAGTTTTCATTCTTATTGTCTTTTATTAGTAATATCTTTATAAATTGATCTTTATTTTTCTTTGGGAGTTAGAAACACTACATACAAACTTACAGATAATTTTAATACATGTATGCACTAAAAAAATACATAAATCATAAACATTTACTCTGACGATGAAAAGGAGTTGGAAAACGGCATTTTGTCAGTTGTGATAGTAACTCCACTTATGCAAGGTTGCAGATCATCTGGATTATCCCTGGGGACACATATGGAGTTTCTAATCAGAAAATTAGTGAGAGTTGTCTGTGTAGTCCTTTTCATTTTTACTTCATATATTTCTCAGTAACATCTCACTGCTTGCTGAATCTGCCTATTGACTTTAGCAAAGCAATCAGTGTTTGGGTCCATGTTTTCAAGCAACTGAAGTCCCTGATTTTTAGAAAAAACTCCAGCTAATCCTTTCACTGTAAGATTTTTCAACAACTTTCCTCCTTTCTCTTCCTCATTATTTCTTTCTTCAGCATTTCTTTCCTCGTCAAAATCCATTAAGTCCTCATCTGTCAATTACCCTTCTTCATGATCTATGAGCTGTTCCACATCAGTGATACCAAGTTCTAAATTTAGTGTTCTTGCCATATGGATGATTTTCTACCAATCTCTTCCATCACATTATGCTGAGCAAATGCATGAAGTGTGTTCACATAACTCAGCAAATTGTAACAGCTGTTGGGTGCGTGCACATTTCAATCGTAGTATGTCATTAGAGTTGAACATCACCCAACTTTCTATGACTTACAACTCCCCATACTGACACTGATTTCATTGTAGACTAGGCCATACCTTGCTACATGGCACTGTTTTTTGTTCAGTAAATCATGAAATTGAACATCTCTGAGTGAACATTTTAGAATGATAACATCAGCAAATTGTGCCCTGCAACATTATACATAGTGCATATTACTAACCAACAGCAATAACAACAACAACTAATGATAAGGATGTACAAAAAATAAAATGATGATTGTAGATAGGGTTCATCATAAATCGAATATGTCGTAAGTCAGGGACTATGTGTACCCTAATGCTAAATTTGCTGCTCAAGTCTAAGAATATTCCTCAGTAACTATAGCTCCTGATGAAGTAGGTTCTTGTAGTGAACTCCTTGGGCTCTAAAATCAGATTGCCTGGGTCCATATTCCAGCTGTACTACCTATGAGCTAGGTGACCCCAGCAAGCAAAACTTAGTCTTAGTTTCCTTAGCTCAAAAATGAGAATGATAACAATATCTACACCTGTTGTTGTTATGTGCCGTCAAGTCGGCCCCAACTCATAGCGACCCCTCCTTGGGTTTCCGAGGCAGTATCACTACAGAAGTAGATTGCCCAACCTTCCTTCCGAGGAATGACTGGTGGGTTTGAACCACCAGCCTTCTGGTTAGCAGTCAAGTGCCTTAGGCACTACACTACCAGAGCTCCCAAGATTGATAAAAAGATTAAGTTCATTCAACTAATATTTTGGATACCTACTACCTGTACCCAAATTCTTGTCTCAACCTCTCCTTTTGGGGAAACTAGAACTAGGACAGACTATAGATAAGCCAACAAAACAAGAAAATACAAGAAAGTAGTAAGAGCTATGCAGAGAATTAAAATAGGTGTAAACAAGTGAGAGATGGAGGTCATGCTACACGGAGGAGAGAAGGCCTTAGTTTAGATCTGAGTGCTAAGAAGAATGCAGCCATGCCTGGGCCAGGGAAAGAATAATCTAGGTGGAGGGAATAAATCTCTGAGGCAGCAGTGTAGTTGGCATGTTCCAAAAGAGAAAGGTCAGTGTACCTAGAGTTCAGTGGATAGGGAGATGAGGCAGAAGGGATCATGAGGAGATCATGAGGAGCAATGTAATCCAGATGCAATGACTTGGGACTTTATTCTTAATGCTGTAGATGAGAAGTCATTAGAAGGTTTGAAGAAAAGGAGTAACATGAATTGATCTGCATTTTCACAGTATCATCTTGGGTGCACTGTGAGAGTGGGTAAGAGGGGGGTAAGTGGAAGCAAGATGCCCATTAAGGAGGCTACTGCAGGGCCCTTGGCAAGGGATGATGATCGTGGCATGGACTGGTATGGTAACAAGGGGGACAGAGAGACATAGAAGATCTGGGATAAGTTTTGTAAAGAATGGAGTACTTGAGTGGTTCAAATGCTTAACATACACAGCTGCTAACTGAAAGTTTAGAGGTTTGCATCCACCAAGAGTCACTTAGAAGAAAGTCCCTGATGATCTATTTCTGAAAAATCAGCCACTGAAAACCCTATGGAGCACAGTTCTCTGACAGACATAGGGTTGCCATGAGTCAGGGTTGACTCTACAGCAACTGGGTTTTTTGTTTTTTAAACAAGTGCCCAGGTGTTGCTGTTGGTGGTGGTCTAGAGATCTCATCTTGAGAACCATATCCTAAGTTCCCTCACCTGTCCCTCTTACAGGACATTATTTCACACCTTCTCCTTTATCTCCTCCTTCAACACCTTGCCCTCCATCCTCACTCCTGACTAATAACCTTGCTTCCCGCCTTACTAACAGGAGCAGTCAGAAGATAACTTCTACAGGCTTCCCTGCATGAATAATTTATTTTAGAAAGATCAACACTAGCTGGTTCCTTTGAGGTGGAGATTAAAGATGTCTCAAATGTCCAACTTTTCCAGACTGTTGTACCCCTCTCCTGTCTAACATCATCTAACATCTCCTCCCCTCTGTACTCTCCCTCCCATCTTGGGTTCTGTAATTATCTGCAATATCCCATAGAACTCACATAAAATCAAAGAAATGGCTTGTGCAGTTGAAGAGGGTGGCAAGTCCCAAATCTGGGTCAGGTGTCAGTCTGGAGGCCCCTCCCTACTCACATGTTGCAGAACCTGATGAACCCAAATTGGCAGGTCAGATGACAAGCCACTGGCTCAAAAGGCTGTGGACAGAAGTCAGCAAATCAGGTCAGAAGATAGGCAACTGGCTCAAGTTCTAAGAACTGGAGGTCAGACGATAATGAGCCAGATGCAAAACAGAAGAACTTGCCAAAGCATTCATATTGGGTGCAGACCATACCCTCAAGGGAATTCTCCTTACTTGAGTAAGACAGTACAAGGATGTGTAGAGTAGTGCCTGGGGTAAGGGTGGTGACTTGAGTCACACCCTCTAGTAAGGTGGTGACTCAAGTTGCATCCCACCCTAATCCTGCCTCATTAACATAACAGACAACTCACTCCAAAATCAGACCATAACCCCAGACATAACTCACTGCCATCAAGTCAATTCTGACTCATAGAGACCCCTATTGAGTTTCCAAGGCTGTAAATCATTGCAGAAGTTGATTGTCTCATTTTCCTCCCATGAAGCAGCTGGTGGGTTTGAACCACTGACCTTCTAGTTAGCAAAAATATGTCTTATCCACTACACCACCAGAGCCTCTTAACCACAGACGTAGATAGGCTAGGATTTACAACACAACACAAAATGGAGGACTATGGTTAGAAGGATCATCCTAAATAATTCACCAAACCACATCCCCCCTCATTTCTGCACCTGTGTCCATGAAGCTGCCTTCCCTCCTGTTATTACAGATGAACTGTTTCTAGTGGATCATTCCCCTCCAAAAATAAGCATACTGTAACTTTTCCCATTTAAAAAACCATTTATTTCATATCTCCATCTACTTTACAACCTCCATCTGCTTTATAACAAAACTTCTCAAAACAGTTGTCTGTACTCCCTGCCTCCAATTATTTGCCTCTTATTGTCTCTTGAACCTTCTCCAATTATGTTTCACCCCCATTTCTTCACTCAAATTGTCCTTTCTAATGTCATCTCTGATTTCTGTCTTGCTAAAGCCAATGGTCAATTCTTGGTTCTGAGCTTACTTTTCTAACTTGCATCATCAGATATGGTTAATAGCTCCTGCCTTTCAAGGACCCACCAGCCACTCCTCGGAAGGAAGATGGGGCAATCTACTTCCGTAGTGATACTGCCTCGGAAACCCAAGGAGGCGTCGCTATGAGTTGGGTCCGATTCGACAGCACATAACAACAACAACAGTCCTTGATTGTCTCCTGCCTGGGTAGTGACTACTTCTTAAGCTCCTTTGTTGGTTCTTTCTTATTTCCCACAGTCTAGTGGACCCAGTAGGAGCTCTGGTAGCATAGTGCCTAAGGCACTTGACCGCTAACCAAAAGGGTGGCAGTTCAAACCCACCAGCCACTCCTCGGAAGAAAGGTTGGGCAATCTACTTCCATAGCGATACCACCTCAAAAACCAAGGAGGGGTCGCTATGAGTCAGGTACAACTCAACAGCACATAACAACAAAAACAACACAGTGTTTGGGCTTTCCTCTTCTCTATCTGCACTCACTCCCTTGATGATCACATCTAGGAGTATGGTTTTAAATACAATCTGTCTTAGTTTCCTAGTACTGCTGTATAACACAAATACTACAAGTGGGTGGCTTTAAAGAACAGAAATTAAGTTTTTCACAGTTCTGGAGGCAAGAAGTCCAAATCAGAGTCTCAGCCATATAAATTCCTTCCTTGTCAGTACCCCTGGGTGTTCCATGGCTCCTTGGTGATCCTCACATGGCATCTATCTTCCCCCAATATGTGCATGCATCTGTGTCTAATCTGCTCTTTTTGTAACTCAAAAATGACTAGGTTTAGAACACACCTTATGCTTATAGGGCTTCCTTAACATAACAAAAGAAATCCTATTTCCAAACACGATTACAATATACAATATGGTACAATATACAATAGGTATATTGTTGTTGTTAAGTGCCATCCAGTTGGTTGCAACTCATAGTGACCCTATGTACAACAACAAAACTTTGCCTGGCCCTGCACCATCCTCACAATCATGGTTTGAGTCCATTGTTGAAGCCACTGTGTCAATCCATCTCATTGAGAGTCTTCCTCTTTTTCATTGACCCTCTACTTTACCAAGCATGATGTCCTTCTCTATGGACCGGTCCCTCCTGTTAATATGTTCAAAGTAAGTGAGATGAAGTTTCTCCAATCTCACTTCTAAGAAACATTCTGGCTACACTTCTTCCAAGTCAGTTCTTCTGGCAATCCGTGGTACATTCAATATTCTTTGCCAGTGCCATAATTCAAAGGCATCAATTCTTCTCCAGTATTCCTTTTTCATTGTCCAGCTTTCACATGTATATGAGGCAATTGAAAACACTGTGGCTTAGGTCAGGTGCACCTTAGTCCTCAAAGTGACGTCTTTGCTTTTTAACACTTTAAGGAAGGTTTTTTTTTTTTTTTTTTTTCCCCCCAGCAGATTATAACCCTTTAAAGAGATCTCTAGCAACAGATTTGCCCAATGCAATACACTCTGATTTTTTTTTTTTGACTGCTGCTACCATGGATGTTGACTGTGGATCCAAGTAAAGTGAAATCTTTGGCAACTTCAATCCTTTCTCCATTTGTCATGATGCTGCTTATTCGTTCACTTGTAAGGATTTTTGTTTTCTTTAAATTGAGGCATAATACTTACTGAAGCCTATAGTCTTTAATCTTCATCAGTAAGTTCTTCAAGTCTTCTTCACTTTCAGCAAGTAAGGTTGTACCATCTGCATATTGCAGGTTGTTAATAACTTTTCCTTCAATCTTGATGCCACATTCTTCTGCATATAGTCCAGGTTCTCAGATTATTTGCTCAGCATACAGATTGAATTGAAGTATGGTGAAAGGATACAACCTTGATTCATACCTTTCCTGATTTAAACCACACAGTATCCCCTTGCTCTATTCAAGGATTCCAACACATATTTTGTAGGACAAAATTCAATTCATAACACCATCTGTAGACTGAAGACTTCTAAATTTGTTTTCAGTCAAAACCTCTCCTTGGAACACCAGACTCACAAATATTCAACTGTCTAACATCTTAGCTTGAATGTTGTAGTGGGTTGTATGGCATTCTGTCCCTCCAATCCTAGGAATCTGTGACTGTTACCTTATTTGCAAGAAAAGTCTTTGCAGATGTAATCAAATTATGTTTCTTGAGTTAAGATGATCCTGGATTATCACAGTGGGCTCTAAACCCAATGAAAAATATCCTTATAAGAAACACACCAAGAAACATAGACACTAAAGAAGAAGGCAATGTGACCATGAAGGCAGAGACTGAAGCAACACAGCTACAAATCAAAGAACAGTAGAACCACCAGAAGCTGGAAGAGGCTAAGACCTGATTCTCTCCTAGAGACTGTAGAGGAAGCATGGCTAACTAAGAATTTGATTTTGAACTTCTAGCCTCCAGAATTATGAGAGAATAAATTTCTGTTGTTTTAAGTCCCCAGGTTTGTGGAAACTTGTTATGGCAGCCTTAGGAAACTAATACATCTCTAACTCAACATGTCCAAAAATCAACCCTTCATTTACTCACCTCTCATGCCCAAATGCTGAACCTGCTCTGCACATAGACTATCCCATCTCAATAAAGGGCAACTGTAGCCTTAAAGTTGTTCAGGCCAAAAACTTTTGATTTCATCATCGATCCTTCATTTTCTATCACATCCCACATCCAAACCATCATCAAACCCATCGTTTGCTTAGATTATTGCACTAATCTCCCATCTCCTTGTTTTCACCTTTGCTTCCTACAGTCTATTCTTAAAACAGCAGCCAGAGTGATGTTGTTAAAATTTAAGTCAGACTGTCACTCATCTGCTCAAAACCCTATTGATACCCCATCTTAGTATAAAAGCCAAAGCCCTTACAGTGTCCTACAGGGCCCTACATGATCTGGGCACCTGTAACCTTGCTGATCTCACCCTCGCTCACTGAGCTCCTTGAACCAACCAATTTCCCACATTAGAAACTTTTCATAGAAAATGAGGGTGTGTTCCTTTGTGTGTGTATGTAAGGGGTAATAGAGGAGGAGCTGATGGGGTTGGAGGCTACATTTTGTGCTATTTGAGATCTGGAAACATGAATTTAAAGTGAGGTCAATCAGCACAGTTGCGTATTTTAACATTCAGCTAGGAATGACAGAGTGGAGAAAAGGGAAAGGTTGAGTTGGCTGGATTAAGATTTTGCTAGGGATGAGTAACCAATTGCTAGAAAAAGAGATCATGTTTAGTAAAGTAAAGGGTCATTGAAAAGGAGGGAGACCCTCAGTAAGATGATTGGCACAATAGCTGCAACAATGGGCTCAAACATAACAACCATTGTGATGATGGCACAGGACCAAGCAACATTTCGTTCTGTTATGTGTAAGGTTGCTGTGAATTGGAGCCAACTCTATAGCAACCAACAACAGCAAAAACAGGGAAGAATGGTAGGGAGAAGGGCAAGCACATTAAGGCCATTTGTATAAGGGAGTGATTATAATGTTGAACCATGAAATCTAAGCTGGATAAGAAGGGATTAAAGTAGGTGATGCATATAAAGCACTTACTATAGGGTCTGGCACAGTGTAAAGGCTCATTTACACTGTGTAAATGAGCAATTGTGACCATAAACACTGATCCTAAGTATACTAAAAGCACTCTTAAACCTAGAAAGGATCCAGCAAAATTAAGTGCAGGGCCACACTGTACTCCACTTGTGATTAAACCCAAATTCCAATATACGAGATAGCTTTGAAGATAAAGCAATAAAATGCAATACTTGACAAATATATATGTTAAGAATTTATAATGGTTAACATGCAAAAATCACATCCAAACATGTCCTTTGATTTAGAAAATACTCAGACTCATCTACCCATCCAAATAGTTCAGCCTGATAATACTGTGCTTTTCTCTTAGATGGATGCCTCATTTTACAAATTGTCACTGACTTGTTTCCAGTTCTACATTGTCACTAAGACAGAAAGTGCTTATTCATCTGTTACCCATAGCTGCCAAGTGGCAAGCTGTGGTTGACTAACTGGAAACACACAACGTGACAGATCAACTTTATCAGTATGTTCTGGGTATCCAAGGCTGTGGCCCATTTTCCTCACCCTTCAGTATTATTCAAAGTTGGCTAAGAAAAAAACATTATTTTATTTTTATATTCATATAAATAGAGATGTTAGTGGGAAGAATGTCAAAATCACATATAGTTTAAGGATTAAAACACATCAGCAAAATTCGGGACCTGGCCATGGAGCCAAAAATCAACAGATGGGAATGATGGTAGGAGGCTCCATCTGCCAAGTCAAGGTTTTAATTTAGGATTAAAACCACCCCTCCTGTGGCAACACTGTGGGGGAGGGAGTGACCTCCACATTGTTTAGCTGAGCAACTGGGTGCCAATTACTAAAATGAAGGAACTGGGGCTAGAACAAATGGTTGTGGGTTCAAGGTCCTGATTTTATACTTCTAACTGCAGGAGCCTCAGTTCATTATCTATGAAATGGATGTGATAACTCCAAATTTTCTCAGCTTTATGGTTCATTTTTTAAATATCTTTATTGTTGTAAAAATATATATAACACAACATTTGCCAATTTATTTTCCATGTGTACCATCAATGGTATATCTAAGGGAATGTGGAGGGTGCAGGCCACACTGAGTGACATTGTCAAAAGGGGTAACACCTCTCCAAACGACTGTCTATAAAATATTTTTGTGCAGTCTTTCAGCAGAAATTTATTATTTTTAATGAAAATATTCCTCTAGTTAGTTGTAATAACAAAACCATTTTCATAAGCCCAGCTTATATGTATCAACATACCTACAAGGCTAAAATTCTATGCTAATTTCTACTTCCGTAGTGATACTGCCTCGGAAACCCAAGGAGGGGTTGCTATGAATTGAGTCCGACTGATGGCACATAACAACAACAAACAATTTACTTTTTGAACCTGCTAATGGGCTCTGGTCAGAGCTGTCATTACTACCTAATTACAATAATGCTTTGAATCACACAGCTTTGTCTGAATACTACAAGCATGCACTGTTGTTTTTGTTTTTGCTAGTGTTTTTTATAGTTGTGATTTTGTCAAATTTTCTGGTGTTTAAGCTACAATATTGTGGTAATTAGTATTAGGAACTATAACAATAACCTACATCCATAACATTTTAAGAATGAAGCAGTACTTAAAGGAAAAAGAGAAAAAATTAAAAAAAAAAAAAAGACTTCCATTCAATTACTAATAATGGTGTAATCAATAATTTTGTAGTTCAATGTA
Source organism: Orycteropus afer afer (assembly GCF_000298275.1). NCBI lineage: Eukaryota > Metazoa > Chordata > Mammalia > Tubulidentata > Orycteropodidae > Orycteropus > Orycteropus afer. Next base: position 333,329 of record NW_006921844.1, on the reverse strand, counting down.
GAAAGATTTTAGAAAATAATTTGGTTGTTATATATTTCTCTCACTATCTGAAGGTGAAGCGTTCCTGTGGAACGTTTTGTAAGCTGAAACAGCACAAAGTGAAGAAGCAATTACTATTAATTTATATGGGAAAAAATTTTGAGTATTCCTAGACCCCAAAAATGCCTCCCAAATCATATGAAATGCTACATATAGCCTAAAATAATACTACCATACAGTAAAAGCAGGAATGATAAATAGATGGTCTGTATAAAGTTGAAATAATGTATGTACAGTATAGTTCCTGAGGAAGGAGCTTGGTGACACTGTTTTCACTGCTCAGGGTGTGCACTGCCTCTTTAATGGCTCACTGCTGAACTAACTGCTAACCAGAAACCTGGTGGTTCAAACCCACCAGCCACTCCTCGGAATGAAGGTTAAGCAATCTCCTCCCATAGAGATACCACCACAGAAACCCAAGCAGGGGTCTCTATGAGTCGGGGCCAACTCGACAGCACATAACAACAACAACAACAACCCATTACCAGTGGGTGGATTCCCATTCAAAGTGACACTATAAGACAGAGTAGAACTGCCCCATCGGGTCTCCAAGGCTGTACATCTTTTCAGAAGCAGACTGTCACATCTTTCTCCTGCAGCAGCAACCTTTCAGCAAGCAGCCAACTGCTTAACCACTGTGCCACCGGGCTCCTTCAACTAACCTACAAGTTGGCAATTTGAACCCACCCAGCTGTGCCATGGAAGAAAAGCCTATTGATTACAGCCAAGAGTACAGATCTACGCTATAACATATGGGGTTGCCATGAGTCAGAATGGACTCAATGGCAATAAGTTGCTTTTTTTTTTTTTTTTTTGGTGGTGGGGTACTGAGAATGTATCATACAATTAGCACATTTGAAGAGGTAATGTTTGTATTTTAAAGAAAGAAATAGAAAATTGAAGGCATTTTTACCACCCAGCGTTGGTTTAAATTGTAAGATAGCAGCACAGGACCCAGCTCATAAGGTTGCTGTGATGAATGGAATCAGCGCAAATGATAGGTTGTTGTGTGTAAAGAAAGCATTTAGGAGAGTTTTTGGTCCCAGGGAGGACGATGGGTGTGGAGGAGGGGCAGCTGCAGCCTGCAGATGTCTCACTTCCCATTCTTGTCTACTGATAACACTTCCATCTTCACCTCATCAGAGCTAAGGCCAGGCAGAGGATGGCAGGAAAAGGAGAGGAAAAACATCCCCGCCTTGCTCTTATCTATAATTTGTTGTAACTAGGTTCAAGGATGTGCCTTTCTCTGGCACTGTTTCCTACCATACTCTACTTTATATGATTAATTACTATAAAACTTACTTCAGAACAATGTTAGATTCTGGCCCACCAACCTGTAACTCTGCATTTTTCCCCCTCTATTTATGAGTTAATCACTTATTTAAAAGTTGTTTGAAACAGAGTTCCAGCAATTCTCCATCCCAGAGTAAAAATCAACATCAGATTATAGGCCTATAAGGCCACCCATGGTCTTGGCCCCCACCTCCTCTTCTCATCTCTGCTAGCTCTGTCTACTCTCACCATGGTGGCCTCTTGGCTGTTCCTTCTGCACACTAGGCATGCCCTTCTCTCAGGTCTTAGCATTTGATATTCCCTCTGCCTGAAATGCTTTCCACATGCCCAGAGTATTCTTATCTCACCTTCTAAAAGGTCTTTACTCAAATCAAATGTCAGCTTCTCACTAACATCTACTCTAACCACCCCTCAAAGTTATAATCAAGCCCTCTTATTCTCTTCCCTACTTTATTTTTTTCTACATAGCACTTATATTATGGGTTGAAGTATGTCCCCTAAAATGCTATGTTGAAGTCTTAACTCTTGGTACCTGTGACATGACCTTATTTGAAAATGCCATCAAAGTGTCCTTGACTCATGGCTACCCGTGAACATTGGAACAAATGCTGCCTGGTCCTGTCCCATCCCAAGATCAGCTGTGATCAGACTGTTGTGATCCATAGGGTTTTCATTGGCTGACTTTTACCAGCCCTTTCTTCCTAGTCCATCTTAGTCTGAAAGCTCTACTTAAGCCTGTTTAGCAGCATAGCAACATGCAAGTCTCCAATGACAGACTAGTGGTGGTTGTGTCTGAGGTTCATAGGCTAGGAATCCAACCCCCGTCTCCTGCATGGAATGTAAGAATTCACTACCACTGAACCACCTATTTGGAAACAGAATCTTTAAAAATGTTATCAGTTAATACAAGATTGTACCAGAGTAGTGTGGACACTATTCCAATCATAAACCGAAAACTGTTGCATTGATTCCAACTCATGGTGAAGCCATATGTGTCAGAGTAGAACTCTACTACATAGGGTTTTCAATGGTATGATCTTTTGGGAGTAAATTTCCAGACCTTTCTTTTGGGCTTCTTCTGGGTAGATTCAAACCACCAACCTTTTGGTTAACACCTAAGTGCTTAACTGCATCCACTATCCAGGGACTCCAATCCAATCAACTAACAGGTCTGTCCTGGAGGAAGAGCAGCTGAAATGCTCCTTGGAAGTGAGAATGGCCAGACTTTGTCTCACTTAGTTGGTCATGTTGTCAGAAGGGAGCATTTCCTGAAGAAGGATGTCATGACTGGTAAGGCGGAGGGTTGACGAAAGAGGGAAGGCCTTCAAAGAGATGGATTCACATGGTGGCTGCAACAATGGGTTCAAGTATAGCAGGGATCATGGAGGTGGCGTGGGATTGGGCAGTGTTTTGTTCTGTTGTGCACGGGGCCGCTATAAGTTGGAAACGACTCGACGGCACTTAACAACAAAAACAACATCCGCAAACTCTCAATTGCACTCCACTGCCCAGGAAGGTAAGTAGCTCTTCTCAGCCTGGCATTTTAGGTGTACCACAAGGAAGTTCAAACCATCCTTTTCAAGCTTCCTAATCCAATCATAGTCGTGTCCTTATAAAAACAGGAAAGAGACACAGTGAGACAGACAGAAGAAGGATGACATGTGACATTATAGCTGCAAGCCAAGGAAAGCCTGGAGCAACTAGAAATTGGGAGAGAGGAATGGCACAGATTTTCCCTCAGAGCCTTGGAAGGAATCGGTACTGCTGACATCCTGAATTCAAACTTCTAATCTCCAGAACTGTGAGACAGTAAACTTCTGTTTTCATAAGCTACTCTGTTTGTGGTATTTTGTTATGGCAACTCCAGGAAACTAATATAACTTATGGCTATCTTACATACTACTTTATCTATTTGCTTGGTTTATTGTCTATCTGTCTTTAATAAAAGTAAGGCAGGAATCTTTCTCTATTTTATTCATTGCTTTAACTCCAGTGCCCAAAACAGAGTCTGGCACATATAGGTACTCAGTAAATATTAATTTAAATACCTAACCTTTATGTATTTAGCATTTTCCTTCCCCAAGTTGAGATTATTGGGCCAAAAGATGAATATTTTTTTATAATTCTTCATAACTTTTTTGTTTGCTTGAATGTGTGTTTTATTTTTCATTTATTTGGTAATACTATTCACATGGTTTAAAATTCACAAGCTACAAAAAGGTTTAGTGTTGAAAAGTATCCTTTCCACTTTCATACTGAACCATCCCGTTCTTCTGCTCAGAAGCATCTAGCTTTATCAGTTTCTTGATGTTCTTTACTAAAATGCTGATACCAAATTATACTGTAGGACAGAAAGTATAGGAGAGAAAGCTCTCAAAAAAAAAAAAAAAAAAGAGTGATTAGTTATTGAATGAAAAAAAGATAACAAATACTGTGAAAAATTAGCTTCTCAAGACAACAATGAGATATCATCTCACCCCAGCAATAATAATAAAGCTCAAAAAACAGTAAACAACAGATGCTAGTGAGGGTGTGAGAGACTGGAACCTTCATACACTGCTGGTGTGACAGTAAAATGGTGCAACCACTGTGGAATATGGTATGGTGCTTCCTTAAACAGCTGGAATAGAAATACCATATGATCCAGTAATCCCACTACTAGGAATCTAACCTAGAGAAATAAGAACCAAGACACAAACAGATATATGCATACCCACAGTCATCACAACCATACTGTTACAATTACTGAAGCAGCACATTGACAAGGAACTGTTAGAAATTCAAGCAAGATTCAGAAGAGGACATGGAACAAGGGATATCATTGCTGATATCAGATGAATCTTAACTAAAAGCAAAGAATACCAGAAAGATATTGTTTTGGTTAGCTCTAGTGCTGTTCTAACAGAAATATACCACAAATGGGATGGCTTTAACAAACAGTAGTTTATTCTCTTACAATTTTGGAGGCTTTAAGTCTGAGTTCAAAGTGCCAGGCTCTAGGGGTTGGGTGAAAGCCCCTCAACCTTGGGCTTCACCTCTGCCTCCTGCTCCCAGCCCACTGAAGCTAGAGGCTTTTCTTCACTCAGACAGTGTTGAGCTGCTGGCTGCTGAGGCTGACAAGCCCAAGATTGACAAGTAAAAAGGCACAGTCCCAATGTTACCAAACAACATGGCAGGCCACTAATTCAAGTCCAGATAAAGTCCCAAGATCAGCAGGGTTTGGCAGGGCTACATGCAGGATTCAAGCGTGTCAGAAGGCTAGAGACCAATCCCAAAGCTTCTCCTTATATACAGGAATCAGACCACAACCCTAAAGCAGCTACTCAGTTGCTCATGGCAGATTTCACCATGGAGTTGATTGCCAGTCTCATCATGGGGAATAACTACCATCAGATGCCAAGCCATTCAACCAGGCCCAGCCAAGTTGACAACAACCTTAACTACTACAGATGTTTACTTGTGTTTAATTGACTATGCAAAGGCATCAGACTATGTAGATCATAACTAATTATGCATAACATTAAGAAGAATGGGAATTCCAGAACACTTAATTGTGCTCATGAGGAACCTGTACATAGACCAGAAGGCTGTCATTAAAACAGAACAAGGGGATACTGCATGGATTAAAATCAGGAAGGGAGTGTGTCAGGGTTGTATTTTCTCACCATACTTATTCAATCTGTATTCTGAGCAAATAATTGGAGAAACTGTACTATCTGAAGAAGAGCATGGCATCAGTATTGGAAGAAGATTCGTTAACAACCTACGATATGCAGATGATACAGCCTTGCTTACTTAGAGTGAAGAGGACTTGAAGCACTTATTGATAAAGATCAAAGACTCCAGCCTTCAGTATGGATTACATATCAACACAAAGAAAACAAAAACCCTCACAACTTGACCAATAAGCGACATCATGATAAACGGAGAAAAGATTGATATTGTTAAGGATTTCATTTTACTTGGACCCACAATTAACACCCAGTTAAGAAATCAAATGATGTCTTGCATTGGGCAAATCTTCTGCAAAAGACCTCTTTAAAGTGTTAAAGAGCAAAGATGTCAGTTTGAAGACTAAGGTGTACTTGACTCAAGCCATGGTCTTTTCAATTGTCGCATATGCTTGTGAAAGCTGGGCAATGAATAAGGAAGACCACAGAAGAACGATGCATTTGAATTGTGGTGTTGGCAAAGAATACTGAATGTGCCAAGGACTGCTAAAAGAAAGAACAAATCTGTCTTGGAGGAAGTACAGCCAAAATACTCATTAGAAGCAACAATGGTGAGAATTCACCTCTTGTACTTTGGACATGTTATCAGGAGGAACTAGTTCCTAGACAAGGACATTGTTTTGGTTCTCTAGTGCTGCTCTAACAGAAAATACCACAAACGGGATGGCTTTAACAAACAGGAGTTTCTTCTCTTACAATTTAGGAAGTTAGAAGTCTAAGTTCAAAGTGCCAGGCTCTAGGGGCTAGGTGAAGGCCCCTCGACCTTGGGCTTCACCTCTGCTTCTTGCTCCAAGCCCACTGAAACTGGAGGTGTCTCTTCACTCAGGCAGCTGCTGACTGATGAGGGTGACAAATTCAAAGTTGACAAGTAAAATGGCACAGTTCCAAAATTATCAAACCACACAGCAGGCCATTAATTCAAATCCATTAACAGTTCCAAGATTGGCAGACAACATGGCAGGCTGCTGAACAACGACTTGGCTACATGCAGAATTCAAGCGTGCCAAAAGCTAGAGACCTTCCCGATAGAGCCTGATGGAACCACTGAGAAGGGCACTGTAGCTGCTCTTCAGATCTGGAATGGAACCCACTCTCGTGGCTTCCAGCCAAACAAAAGACAGACATATGAGCTGAACATTTACATTAGGTAGATATACTCCTTGGAGAGATTAATCATGGTAGAATAGAAGGGCTGTGTATGCACAGGGGGAACAGCTTGGGGGGCAGGAGTGCATGGGAGGGAAGGACACAGGGAAGAAGTAACTATGTGGAGAAAGCTGGAGGGGAGTTGTTGCACTGTGGGAAATAGCAGTCAATGTCATGAGACAAAGTGTGTGTGAGCTGCTGTATGGAAAGTGAATTTGCTCTGTAAACTTTCACCCAAATCACAATTAAAAAAATAAAAAGTTCTACAGACCTTGCTCAAAGCTGCTTCTTATATACTGGAAGCAGACCTCATCCCTAAGGATGAATACCAGAAAGATATTGTTTTGGCTGCTCCAGTAGATTCCACCATGGAGTTACCAATCTCATCATTGGGAATAACTACATTCAGCTGCCCAGTGCTCCTCAAAACAAGGCCCAGCCAAGTGGACACATAACCTTAACTACTACAAGCACCATGCTTGGTAAAGTAGAGGGCCAGTAAAAAAGGGGAAGACTCTCAAGGAGATGGACTGACACAGTGGCTACAAGAATGGGCTCAAACATAACAAAAATGATGAGGATGGTTCAGGACTGGGCAGTGTTTCATTTTGTTGTACATGAGGTTGCTATGAGTCTAAACAAACTTGACAGTACCTAATAACAACAATAATGTTCATTGCAGTACTATTCACAATAGCAAAAAGATGGTAACAATCTAAATGCCAATCAACAGAGGAAGGGAATAATAAACTATGGTACATGCACACATACACAAAACGTTAAAGAACAATGGTGGATTTGAGAAAGAGCTCATAGTGTGGATGAACTTTGAGCCCACTATACTAAGTAAAGTTTTATAATGAAATTTGCAAAGACCTGTAATTAGAAAACCAAAAGGAAAGAACATACTTGGCATCTCTCAAGCTGAAAGAACTGAAGGAAAAATTCAACCCTCGAGTTACAATATTGAAGGAGTCTATGGGCAAAATATTGAATGATACAGGAAGCATCCAAAGAAAATGGAAAAAATATGGAGTCACTGTATCAAAAAGAATTGGTCGATGTTCATCCATTTCAGGAGGTAGCATATGATCAAGAGCCAATGCTAGTGAAGGAAGAAGCCCAACCTGCACTGAAGAAATTGGAGGAAAAAAAAAAAAAGCCCCAGGAATTGATGGAATACCCATTCAGATGCTTCAACAAATGGATGCAGCAGTGGAGGTGCTTATTTATGTTAAGAAGTTTGGAAGACAGCCACCTGGACAACTGACTGGAAGAGATCCATATTTGTGTCCATTCCCAAGAAAGGTGATCCAAGAGAATGTGGAAATTATTAAACAATATCATTAATATCACATGTAAGCAAAATTTTACTGAAGATAATTCATTGTATGTATGTACAATAGTTTGTAGTTAGTAGGAGCTCTGGTGGTGTAGTGCCTAAGGCATTTGACTGCTACTGGAAGGCTGACGGTTCAAACCCACCAGCCACATCTTGGAAGGAAGATTGGGTAATCTACTTCCATAGAGATATCACCTCGGAAACCTCGTTTTTTTTTTTTTTGTTTTTTTAATTGTGATTTGGGTGACAGTGTACAGAGCAAATTCACTTTCCATGCAGCAGTTCACATACAC
>NW_006921844.1:313720-316718 GCF_000298275.1 Orycteropus afer afer | reverse complement strand
GCCAGCCTTCTGGTTAGCAGTCAAGTGCTTTAGCCATTATGCTACCAGAGCTCCCATTAGGGACCCTAAATTTGCCCCTATTTTTTCCTTGAGGAGCTTTATAGTTTTGGGTTTCACATTTAAGTCATTGATCCTTCTGGAGTTAGTTTTAAGTATGGTGTTTCATTTTTCTGCAAATGGATATCCAGTTTTGCCAGCACCATTTGTTAAACAGACTTTCTCTTCCTCATTTAATGGATTTCAGCCTTTTGTCAAAGATCAGCTGATCATAGGTCAATGGATCTATTTCTGAGTTCTCAATTCTATTCCACTGGTTTATATGTCTGTCATTGTACCAATACCAGGCAGTTTTGATTACTGTGGCTGTATAGTAGGTTTTGAGATCTGGCAGTGTGAGACCTGCTATTTTGTCTTCTTCAATACAGCTTTGCTTAGCCGAGGTTTCTTTCCCTTCCATATACAGTTAGTGATTGGTTTTTCCATATGCTTATAGAATATTGATGGAATTTGGATTGGGATTGCATTGAATGTACAGTGCTGAAGATAATTCAAAAATGGTTGCAGCAGTATATTTACAGAGAACATCTAGAAATTCAAGCTGGATTTAGAAAAGGCATGGAATGAGGTATATCATTGCTGATGTCAGATGGATCTTAACTGAAAGCAAAGAATGCCAGAAAGATGTTTACCTCTGTTTTATTGACTATGCAAAAGCATTTGACTATGTGGATCAAAACAAATTATAGATAACATTGCAAAGAAATGGAACTCTAGAACACTTAATTGTGCTCATGAGGAACCTTTACATAGACCAAGAGGCAGTTGTTCAAATAGAACAAGGGGATACTGCATGGTTTAAAATCAGGAAGGGTGTGCCTCAGGCTTGTATACTTTCACCATATTTATCCAATCTGTATGCTGAGCATATAATCTGAGAAGTTGGACTATATGAAGAAGAACATGGCATCAGGATTGGAGGAAGACACATTAACAATCTGCAATATCCAGACAACACAATCTTCCTCACTGAAAGTGTAGATGACTTGAAGCACTTACTGATGAAGTTCAAAGACCACAGTCTTCAGTATGGATTACAGCTGAACATAAAACAAAAAGCCTCACAACTGGACCAATAAGCAACATCATGATAAGTGGACAAAATATTGAAGTTGTCAGGGATTTCATTTTACTTAGATCGACAATCAACACTGATGGGAACAGCAGTCAAGAAATCAGATGTCATATTGCACTGGCTAAATCTGCTGCAAATGTCCTCTTTAAAGTGTTCAGAAGCAAAGATGCCACTTTGAAGACTAAGGGGCACCTGGCCCAAGCCATGGGATTTTCATTCACCTCATATTCATATGAAAGCTGGACAATGAATAAGGAAGACCAAAGAGGAGTTAATGCCTTTGAATTGTGGTGCTGGCAAAGAATACTGAAAATACCATCAACTGCCAGAAGAATGAACAAATCTCTCCTGGAAGAAGTGCAGCCCAAATGCTCCTTGGAAGCAAGAATAGCCAGATTTCGTCTCACCTACTTTGTCCATGTTGTCAGAAGGGACCATTCCTGGAGAAAGATATCATGCTTGGTAAAATAGAAGGTCAGCAAAAGAGGGGAATACCCTCAGTGACATGGATTGACACAGTGGCTGCAATGATGGGTTCAAGCATAGCAAGTATTTTGAGGATGGTACAGGACTGGGCAGTGTTTCGTTCTGTTGTACATAGGGTCACTATGAGTCGGAGAGGACTTGACAGCACCTAACAACAACAACAACATGCTAAGTGAAGTTAATCAATCACAAAGGGACAAATGTATGAGATCACTTTGTGAAAATCAAGTAAAGTGTTTCACAACAAAAGAAAAAATTCTCTGATGGTTACCAGGGCTGGATGGTTACCAGGGGTGGATCTGTGTCAACTTGGCTAGCCTGGTTGAATGGCTGGGCAGCTGGATGTAATATTCCCATGATGAGACTAGCAATCAACTCCATGGTGGAACCTACTGTGAGCAGCCGAGTAGCTGCCTTTGGGTATGTGGTCTGCCTCCTGCATATTGAAACAGCTTTGGGAATGGTTTCTAGCTTATAGCACACTTGAACCCTGCATGTAGCCGTGTCGTTGGTCAGCAGCCTGCCATGCTCTGCTGCTCCTGGGACTTTCAGTAGACTTGAATCAATGACCTGCTGTGCTATTTGGTAACATCTGGACTGTGCCATTTTATTTATCGACCTTGGGCTCTTTAGCATCAGCAGCCAGTAGCTGCCTGAGTGAAGAGATGCCTCTAGCTTCAGTGGGCTGGGAGCAAGAGGCAGAGCTGAAGCCCAAGGTCAAGGGGCTTTCACAAATCCCCTAGATCCTGGCACTTTGAACTCCGACTTTTAGCCTCCCAAACTGTAAGAGAATAAACTCCTGCTTTTTCAAGCCATCCCATTTGTGGTATATTCTTGTCAGAGTGGTGCTAGGTAACCAGAATAAAGGGGAAGGGAGGGTAAATCACTAAATTGAGAATAGACACATAGTAACATAGATGAAGGAAGAGGAAAAAAAATAATAAATAAAAGTTCCTCAAAGGAGAGAGTGAATACTTTTGTCAGGGAAAGCTTTATGGAAAGAGAATACATTGGCTTTAAGTTGTCTGCGAATAATGTAGGAATATCTTATAATTTCTGTGTGTGTACTTAAATGAGGTGTTTGTTTGGTTTGTAGTTTTTTTGTTTTTTAATTCACATTTTGGCATAATTGTTTATTCACATGTAGTTGGAAGAAATAATACAAAGAAATCCCATGTACCCTTTACTTAGTTTTCCCCAATGGTAACATCTTGCAACAAAACTATAGAACAATATCACAAGTAGAACATTGATGTTGACACAGTTAAAATAAAGAACATTCCCATTACCACAAGGATCCTTTGTGTTCATCTATTATAGTCATAACTATTCATCTCTTGGCCCACTCCCTCTTTAACTTCTGACAATGTCTAATCTGTT
>NW_006921844.1:309036-311078 GCF_000298275.1 Orycteropus afer afer | reverse complement strand
GCGGGATTGGGCAGTGTTTCGTTCTGTTGTGCATGGGGTCGCTATGAGTCAGAAACGACTCGACGGCACTTAACAACAACAACAACATGGCTAGAAAGGTCATATTAAGTAATTCACTTCACTGCATTAATGACTAACTGTATTGAACATTTTTTTCTTGTGCTTATTTATCTGCTTTCTGTATGTTTTCCTTAAGGAGCCTTGGTGGCATAATGGTTAAGTGCTCTGCTGCTAATTGAAAGGTCAATGGGTCAAACTTACCAGCCACTCTGCAGGAGAAAAGACCTGGAGATCTGTTCCTGTAAAGATTATCAGAAAAACCAAACCCATTGCCATTGAGTAGAGTCAATTCCGAACTCATGGTGATCTTATAGGACAAAGTTGGACAGCCCTATTGGCTGTAATCTTTAGGATGCAGATTACTAGGTCTTTTCTCCCATAGAGCAGCTGGTGGGTTCAGAACACCTACTTTTCAGTTACCAGTCAAACACTTAACTACTGCATCGCCAGAGCTCCTCCTGTAAAGACTGCAGTCTAGGAAACCCTATGGGGCAGTTCTACTTTGGCATTTAGGGTTGCTGTTAGCCAGAATTGACTTGACAGCACACAACAATGTTTTCTTTAGTGAAATGTCTCTTTATGTCTTTAGCCTATGTTCTAATTGGGTTATTTCCTTTTTACTATAGAGTTTTGAGAATTTCTTATGTTCTAGATGCTTTGTTGGCTATGTGGTTGATATCTTTTCAATGCCTTCACATGGGCTGTCACAGAGCAAAAGTTTTTAATTTTGAGGAAATGCAATTTATCAATTTTTCCTTTTAAGATTATGTCTTAGAATCAATTCTAAGAACTCTGCTTTGTCCTAGATCCTAAAGATTTTCTCCTATGTGTTTTCCTATAAGTTTTATAGTTCTGCATTACATTTAATTCTGTAATCTATTTTGAGTTAATTTTTGTATAAGGTGTATAAGGCTTAGGTCGAGGTTCATTTTTTTTTTTTTTTTTTCCCTGTTGTTATTTGGTGGCATAGTGCCTAAGACATTTGACTGCTAACCAGAAGCCTGGCTGTTCAAACCCACCAGCCACTCCTCAGAAGGAAAATTGGGCAATCTACTTCCATAGTGATATCACCTTGGAAGCCCAACGAGGGGTCACTATGAGTCAGATTTGACTCAATGGCAGTGAATTCTGGTTTTTTTTTTTTTTTTTTTTTTTTGTTGTTGCTATATTAGCTGTCAAGTCAATGCTGACTCATGGGGACTCCATGTGTGCAAAGTAGAACTATACTCCACAAAATTTTCAAGGATGTGACCTTTTGGAAGCAGATCACCAGACCTGTCTTACAAGGTGCCTCTGAGTGGGTCTGAACCACCAACCTTTTGGCTAGTAGATAAACATTTAATCATTTGCACCTCTCAGGGGTTCCCTTAGGTGCCTATGGATGTTCAATTTGGACTCTGCATTTTAACAAGCTCCTCAAGAACATTGAGATCTGAGAACTTCAAGGGAGGAAATTGTAGGATTTAGATAGTGAGATATGGTAGATATTTATCAACCAGCTTTTGTGGTAAGGAGTGGACCAATTTCTATGGTGTAAGTTCTACTCCCATAGCAGATTTCAAGTTTCCAACATGATGTCACTGAACATGGAGCTGGTCAGAGACACACAGAAGCACACCATTATGCAGTACTTCCACAATACAATTACAGCAAATGTAAATAACCTCAATAGTATGCAAAAAACTCACTGCTATCAAGTTGATTCTGACTCATAGCAACCCCCACTGGATTTCCAAGGCTGTAAATCTTTATGGAAACAGACTGCCTCCTCTTTCTTCTGTGGAGTGGCTGATGGGTTTGAACCACTGACTTTTTAGTTAGCAGCCAAATGCCTTAATCACTATACTACCAGAGATCTTTCAAGAGCATAGATAGTAAAATAACTAGAAAACGATGAATTTTAAGTATTATTACCTTTTTTTAAAACATGAATTTCTTTATTTTAAACATTTTTAATTCTTTCTCCACTTCTACTATGATAC
>NW_006921844.1:305838-308936 GCF_000298275.1 Orycteropus afer afer | reverse complement strand
TGGGCAATCCTACTTCCGTAGTGATACTGCCTCGGAAACCCAAGGAGGGGTCGCTATGAGTCGGGGCCGACTCGACGGCACATAACAACAACAACAACAGTGGCATCTGACTTGGTTTTGATTTCATTTCTGTGATGACTAATGACGCCAGGCATGTGCTTATTGGACATTCCTATACCTTCTGTGAAGTGTCTGTTCTTAATACTGTCATTCTATCTTTTTTTTTTTAATGGCCTTTGTTTTAAATTCCCTTAATGAGGCTTTCTGCCTGAAAGAGTTCCGTGATAAAATCGATCGATTCAAGCAGTACATTTCACCGAGGTAGCTTTTTCTAGTGGTCTGCTTTCACTGTTAAAAAGCAAATACCCTTGTTCAAATAAATTGATACGACCTCCCCAAAGTAAAATGCTGACTCCAGAATTTTATTTCCAACTTTGGGGTTTAATGTGTGTATTCTAAATAAAGCGTTTCACCACCAGCGAGGCAACTGGAGGCTACGGTCTATTATAAATTACGGTTGAAAAGACCAAACAACTTGCTTTTTAATGAACTCTGGCCTGGAGGAACATTGCAAATCATAAGTATGTCTAGTCCTACAACACAAGGCTGAGGCAACAATCATACATATATATGGGGCCCTGGTAGTGTAACAGGAGCTCTGGTGGCATAGTGCCTAAGGCATTTGACTGCTAACCAGAAGTCTGGTGGTTCAAACTTACCAGCCACTCCTCGGAAAGGAGGTTGGGCAATCTACCTCTGTAGTGATACCACCTCGGAAACCCAAAGAGGGGTCGCTATGAGTAGGATCCGACTCGTCGGCACATAACAATAACAACACAGATGATACCAAAAACAAAAACCAAACTCACTGCCGTTGAGTTGGATCCAACTCACAGTTACCCCTCCTTGGGTTTCCAAGGAGGTATCACACAGAAGTAGATTGCCCAATCTTCTAGTGCCTTTTATCAGGTGTGGTAAGAAAAATCTGGGCTCTCAGCTGGTAAAATCAACCCTTTTTTTCTTCAGAATCATACTGAGGCTCATAATGTAGAGGACAATAGATAATTTGTTTTTCATGAACTAGGTGATATCTTACTTGTGTATTGAACTATAATGTGTGGTAGTATTACTCAAAAATGTGGGCTCTTGGCCTGAGCTTTGCAGTCAATTCAATCACACCAAAAGAAGAGAGAAGAGTTTAATCACTTATGCATAAGTGGGGAATGGACAGAGTTTCACAATACTACGAAAGTCCACCCAACCACAATATGAAAAATATCATCAATGTCCCTGTGCTGTAAATGTGGAAGTTATGTTGGTGAATGTCTTGCTGTGTATGTTTTCACCACAATGAAAGAAAAAAAAAAAAAAAAAAGGGTTAATACAGGTTGAGCTAAAGCTTATGAACACATGTACACATTCCATTTCCAAGGACCTGGGCTCCTTAATCTATGAGAAGGACAAAGAGAAGCTCCCAAGTTATGACTATGAGTCTTATCTCTTAGCCCTGGAAGGCATCAACACCAGGTGCATTCTGTTTTTCTCAAGGCTGACCTCTGTGGAGTATCTCAGGCTGTATTCTTGGTCATTTGGTTTTGTGTGTCTGTGTTTGAGTGCTAATTCTGAATCTATTTTGTATAGTAGGTATCAGCAGGAATGTTCATGATAATATCTGAGCTTAGTAGCATTTTCTTGTGAAGTGCTGTAAAAAAACAAACCCACTGCCATTAAGTCAATTTTGATTCATAGCAACCCTTTGGGACACAGTAGAACTGTCCCATAGGGTTTCCAAGGCTGTAGATCTTTACAGAAGCAGACCGCTTCATCTTTTTCCTGCAGAGTGGGTGGTGGGTTCAAACCACAGAACTTTTGGTTAGCAGGCAAATGCTTTCACTACTATGACAGCAAAACTCCTTTGAATTACTGTATGTTGTTGTTGTTAGGTGCCATTGAGTTTTGTCCAACTCATAGTGACCCTATGCACAGCAGAATGAAACACCCCTGGGTCCCACGCCAGCTCTATGATTCTTGCTATGCTTGAGCCCATTGTAGCAGCCACTGTGTCAATCCATCTCACTGAGGGCCTTCCCCTCTTTTGTCGACTTTCCACCTTATCAAGCATGACATCCTTCTCCATGGAATGATCCCTTCTGACAACATGACCAAAGTAGGTGAGTCTGGCCATTCTTGCTTCCAAGGAGCATTCTGGCTGCACTTCCTCCAGGAGAGATCTGTTAGTTCTTTTAGCAGTCTGTGCTAGTTATGTTTGTATATCAACTTGGCTGGGCCTGGTTGAGTGGCTGGGCAGCTGGTGGTAGTTTTTCCCCATGATGAGACTGGCAATCCGCTCCATGATGGGATCTACCACAAGCAGCTGGGTAGTTGTCTTTGGGATGTCGTATGCTTCCTGTATATAAGGAGAAGCCTTGGGGATAGTCTCAAGCCTATGGCACGCTTGGACCCTTTGCGTAGGTGTGTCATTTGTCAGCAGCCTGCTATGCTCTGCCGACCTTGGGCCTTATAATGGACTTAAATTAATGGCCTGCTCTTTGGTTTGGTAACATCGGGACTGTGCCTCTTTATTTGTCAACTTTAGGCTTGTTAGCCTCAGCAGCCAGTAGCTGCCTGAGTGAAGAGATGCCTCTAGCTTCAATGGGCCGGGAGCAAGAGGCAAAGCAGAAGCCCAAGGTTGAGGGGCTTTCACCCAGCCCCTAGAGGCTGGCACTTTGAACTTGGACTTTTAGTCTCCAAATTGTGAGAGAACAAATTCCTGTTTGTTAAGACCATCCCATTTGTGGTATATTCTTGTCAGAGAGGTACTAGGTAACAGAACACAGCCCATGGTACCTTCAGCATTTTTCTCCAGCACCACAACTCAAAAGCATCAATTCTTCTTCAGTCTTCTTTATTCATTGTCCAGTTCTCACATGCATGAGGTGATTAAAAATATCATGGCTTGTGTCAGGCTCACCTTAGTCCTCAAGGAGACATCCTTGCTCCTCATCACTTGAAAGAGGTCCCTAGCAGCCAACTTGCCCAGTGCTATATGTCATCTAATGTCCTGATTGCTGCTTCCATTGGCATTGATTGTAGAACCA
>NW_006921844.1:304531-305251 GCF_000298275.1 Orycteropus afer afer | reverse complement strand
ACCTCTGGAAGTTCTCTGTCAATATACTGCTGCAACCATTTTTAAATTATCTTCACTAAGATCTTACTTGCTAGCGATATTAATGATATTGTTCAATAACTTCCACAATCTGTGGGATAACCTTTCTTTGGAATTAGTACAAATATGGATCTCTTCCAGTCAGTTGGCCAGGTAGCTGTTTTCCAAATGCAAAAACGGCAAGGAGGGCACATGTTCTGACCTCCTCTAACCCTCCAAGAGGAAGACAGGATTACCAGCAGTAACGCAAGGCCTATTCCTGCCAGGCCAGACATGCTGCCTCCCCCCTCTAGCCCTTGCTCCAACTGTTCCTCCCAAAGCACCCACCACCTCCCTCCTGGGTTCGATAATCCACTGCAGTGGCCACACAGAGCTCACAGATTACGGGGTTTATTAGGGAAGCACCAGGCTACAACTCAAGTTCAGGAAGAACGCTCAGACTCTCTCCCAGCCCACCGTCCCTCGGCCAACAGTCTCTCACAGTCTCTTTCCCGGCAGTGCTGGTCCCTCGGTGTCTCACTCAGCAAGGCGTGTCTCTTGCGTCTCTTTCCCAGCAGCACGTGTCTCTTTCTGGAGCGCGTGTCTCTTTCAGCAGCACATCTTCCTTAACCAGCAGTCAGAGAGAGCTCTGCCTCCAGGAGGCCTCCTTTTGAGCCCAGAAGGGTGGTCAAACTAGCCAATCACAGCATCAGAACTCTAAGC
>NW_006921844.1:301884-303421 GCF_000298275.1 Orycteropus afer afer | reverse complement strand
GCCACGTGGGAGGGCCATGGCCTGTGTCCCCAGCCTTACCTAGATCCCTGACTGTGCTTCCTCGCTCTCCTGGTCAGTCCCCCACCCCAGCTATTTCTCTGCTTTCCCACCACTTGGGAGGGGCATGGTCTGGGACCTTGGCCTTACTTGTATCCCTGTCTCTGCTTCCTTGCTTGAATTACCATATAAGTACCATTTTTCATTGTATTCAAGTGCTATCCCTCACCTGTTTCTGTTCTGATTTACACATTATTTCAAAGAATGAAAAAGAAAGAGAATCTAAAATTTTGCTTTTCACTGTAGTTATGCCGCTCATCCCGTTATATTCACATCCTAAAGCAGAAACTAAATAGTCAACCTCATTCCTTTGATTAACTTTTAAAGCCTTGTTTGCAACTTATTTCAAGCAAATGTTTATTTTAACCGATTGTCTATTATTTAAATAATTCTTCTGTAAGAAATAGTATTCAGTTCCAATTTAGTCATGTTGTTATTGTTATTATGTGTCGTCCAGTCAGACCCAACTCATACTGATCCCTCCTTGGGTTTCCGAGGTGGTATCACTATGGAAGTAGTCATAGATATTCTTATTTTTGTTGTTCTTGTTGTTGTTGTTACTGTTGTTATTTTCATTCCTCTAGAAATAATCTGAAAAGAGCTCTGGTGACATAGTGGTTAAAGCATTTGGCTGCTAACCAAAAGGCTGGTGGTTCAAACCCATCAGCCACTCAGTGGAAGAAAGATGAGGCGGTCCGCTTCTGTAAAGATTTACAGCCTTGGAAATTCTATGGGGATACCTATGAGTTGGAATCGACTTGATGGCAGTAGGTTTGGGTTTTTTAAAACTTAGAAATAATCTATTCCAGATATAATGGGAGAAAATTGTAGAACAAAACTCAAATTACTAAAATAAAGTGAAATAAAATAAAAAGTCCTGACTTATTGGCCTGGGAGAGACTAGAGCAACTTTAGAGAATACTGCCCTGAGATAGTCTTTAAACTTTGTACTGAAACTCCTGGAGGTCAACCTTTCAGCTAAATAAAAGATTTATTAAAATAAATAATATCACCCATGTGTACTGTGCCTCCCACTCCCCCCCCCTTTTTTTTTAAAGAAAATTGCCTATATGAGCCCAAAAGGTCAATGTTTACCCTAAAGCAACTGAGAAGGTCTGTGTAGGGGTGGGGCAAAGAAGCTAGATTAATGAAAACTGAATGGCCAGAGAAGAAATAATGAGAATATTGACACAATATGAGTAACATAAGCAATGTCACTGAACAATATATATTACTCACTCACTGCCGTGGAGCCGATTGCAACTCATAGCGACCGCTCCTTGGGTTTCCGAGGCATATCTCTATGGAAATAGATTGTCCAGTCTTCCTTCTGAGGAAGGAACCAGATTTCTGGTTAGCAGTCACATGCCTTAGGCACCTGCCACCAGAGCTACTGAACAATGTATACAGAAATTGTTAAATGGAAATCTAATTTATTGTATAAAGTTTCAAAAACACAATATATATATATATATATATA
>NW_006921844.1:299261-300959 GCF_000298275.1 Orycteropus afer afer | reverse complement strand
GTTGCTAGGGTTAATTGTTTCCATGTGTCTTTGGTTTTCTTCAGGGGTTCTGCTGGCTTAGTGCCTAAGGCATTTGACTACTAACCAGAAGGGTGGCAGTTCAAACCCACCAGCCACTCCTCAGAAGGAAGATTGAGCAATCTACTTCCGTAGTGATACCACCTCAGAAACCCAAAGAGGTGTCACTATGAGTCAGATCTGAGTTCACGGCTGTGTGTTTGGGTTTTTGTTTGTTTGTTTGTTTGTTTTCTTTATTCTTCTTTGCTCTGGATGAAGAGAGACCCATCATTGCATCTAGATGGCTGCTTGCAAGCTTTTAAGATATCAGTCGCTACTCACCAAAGTAGGATGGGGAACAACATTTTGTGTACTGTGTTATGCCAATTTAGCCTGATGTTCCCTGTGACCATGTAGTAGTATATATGCCAGTTGAGCTTCATCTCCCCTGTGACCATGGTCTTGAGCTCAGAGGTCCAACTACTTGCTCTTTCTGCATAGCTGGCTGTGGCCAAGAAGTGACCACAACCTTGTCCCTTGTCAGCTTTATTATATATTTGGAAATTCTTACAGAACATAAAAATACACTTGTTGAAATATTGTCTGTCAACGCTATACATGGTATTGGGCACACTCTCCCTTTCATGTTGTTGTTGTTGTTATATGCTGTCGAGTAGGACCTGACTCATAGCAACCCCTCCTTGGGTTTCCGAGGTGGTATCACTACAGAAGTAGATTGCCCAACCTTCCTTCCGAGGAGTGGCTGGGGGTTTGAACTGCCAGCCTTCTGGTTAGCAGTCAAATGCCTTAGGCACTATACTACCAGAGCTCCCCTCTCCTTCATAGACATATCTAATCATTTAGCCTGCCCACTCATCTATCCACCAGTAGATCAATGTTTGCCATCACTGACAATGCAGTACCATATGAACAAAAGGGTTCATCTTTGTTGTCTGTACCTCTCATGCACCTCTCTATGTCTTCCTCTGCCTCAATGCCACTATGCTGATCACTCACATTTGGTACATTGCCCTTCTCATCACCCAAATCAATACTTGTCTCTACCTATCTAGCAGTGTTCCCTTCCCTCCCTTCCACCCCTGGTAACCAACAAAGAAAATTTCCTTCTGTATAGAAACCTTTCCTTGACTTTTTACAATAACAGACTAATACAATATTTGTCCCTCTGTGATTGATTTATTTCACTCAGCATAATGTCCTCCAAGTTCATCCATGTTATGTGGTGTTTTGCAGATTCTACATTATTCTTTAGGATTAGAGTGTGAGACCTCTTACTTTGTTCTTCTTCAATAGTGCTTTGCTTATCCGAGGTCTCTTTCCTTTCCATATAAAGTTAGTGATTGTCTTTTCCGTATCCTTAAAGAATGTTGATGAAATCTGGATTGGGATTGCATTGAATGTATAGATTGTTTTGGGTAGAACTGACATTTTCACAATGTTCAATCTTCCTATCCATGAGCATGGTATTTTCTTTCATTTATGTAGATCTCTTATGGTTTCTTTTTTCTTTCTTTCTTTCTTTTTATTGTGATGTGGGTGAAAATTTATAGAGCAAATACAATTCCCATACAGCAGTTCACATACACTTTGTCTCATGACATTGACCACAATTTACCACAATGCAACATCTCCCCTCCTACTTCCTCCCGATAGTTACCTCTTCCCTGTGTTCATCCCTCC
>NW_006921844.1:289808-296294 GCF_000298275.1 Orycteropus afer afer | reverse complement strand
TCAATTCCAGACCTGAAGGGTAGCTAGGGGCCATAGTCTCAGTGGTTCCACCAGGCTCTATTGGACCAGCAAACCTGGTCCCAACCATCCCCCCTCCTTTTTTTCCCCCCTCCAAATGATTTTGAGTTTTGTTCCACATTGTTCTCCGAGTTTTACTTCTTTCTTACCAATTTGGATGCCTTTGATTTCCTTTTCTTGCATTATTGCCTTGGTTAGGACTTCTGTGATAGGCTTGGTTCTCTAGAGAAGTAAAACCAATAAAGCTTATATATATAAAGAGAGAAATTTATCTTAGGAAAATGGCTCACACACTTATAGAAGCTGGCAAGTTCCAAGTTCCTGGATCAAACATCAGGCTGGAGGCTTTTCCTGACTCATGCAGCTGCAAAGGCTGATGAGCTCAAGGTGGGCAGGCAGTATACCAGTTGTTGACTCTAATGAATAACGAATCTAAGATCTCCAGGCCAAATGGTGGATTGTTCACTCATGGGCATTTGTAGGTAGCACAACAGGATCCCAATCCAAAAAAGGGTGTCTCTTTTTCCCAGGATGTCTATAAATATATTGGAAGCAGGCCACACCCCTAGGGAAACTCCCTTTCAACTGATTGGCTGCTCAAAACATATACATCTGATCTCATCATGGGAATAACCCACATTACAACTGCTTAAACCATGAAAAATTGTGGTCCAGCCAAGTTGACACACAACTCCAACTATCACAGTCCACCCCTTGTCAACTTGGCAGTTGTACACATCTCCTTAACCATATATAATCTCTAAATAAGGAAAATCATAAACTCATATTTGCACTAACATGATACACTAACACATGTACAACCAAAATGCATTAATCCTGTTTACAGTTCATAGTTCATAACAGAAGGAAACAAAAATATTTAACAAACATATACAATGAAGAAATATAACAGTCACAGTCCTTATTTCTGCCACTCATCACATGGTCATAGCTGATATTCAGAACTACCTTCTTCCACTACTCATTCTATATTTCCCATGCCCTCAGCAAGTTCCTTAGCTGGTCATGGTTCTTTGCCTGGTAGGGTGACCCAAACCTTCATTCCTGAAGAGTCTGGGCCATTAGTAGTCATATCAAAATTGGGTTGCTGTAATTTTCCATTTACTTCAATCACAGGGCATGGCAGTACTAAGAGATATCCTAAAGAATCTCCTGTATTCCAGACATATTTTTCTTTACCTCCATTATGTAATGTCAACCCAATTTCCCCTTGGTAATCAGGATCTGTCACACCAGATAGTACAGTAAAGCCCTTGTTTGTCTGTTGATCCAGAGGCACGAGGAAGCCAAAATGGCCGGGTGGTATTCTTAACTTCCAGTTCAATGCATCTGTATTGCATCTCCAGATCGGAGTGTTCCTCCTTTTGGTACTAAGACCTCCAGACCCACAGAGCATAGGGTAGCAGGGACAGAAAGCAAAATTTTTTTGAGTAGGTCACTAGGGGTAATAGTGAGTGGTACCACTTCTGTCTCAACCCCATGGTTCCTGGACCTGTGAATCCTGACTACTGGAGAAACAGCATCGTATATTGGATGCTGTTTAGAGCATATACAGTCTCCTGTAGAACATTGCTTCAACCCTTCAATGTATTGCCACCAAGCTGGCACCATAATTGTGTTTTTAATAGGCCATTCCAGCATTCTATCAAGCCAGCCGCTTCAGGATAATGGGGATCATGGTAGGACCAGTGAATTCCATGAGCATAGGGCCATTGCCACACTTCACTTGCTGTGAAGTGAGTCCCTTGATCCAAAGCAATGCTGTGTGGGATACCATGATGGTGGATAAGGCATTCTGTGAGTCCATGGATGGTAGTTTTGGCAGAAGCATTGCATACAGGGAAGGCGAATCCATATCCAGAATAGGTATTTATTCCAATAAGAACAAAGCACTGTCCTTTCCATGATGGAAGTGGTCCAATGTAATCAACTTGCCAGCAGGTTGCTGGCTGATCATCCTGAGGAATGGTTCCATATCATGGACTCAGTGTTGGTCTCTGCTGAGGGCAGACTGGGCACTCAGCAGTGGTGGTAGACAAATTAGCCTTGGTACAAGTAGTGACTGGGATCTTAAAAGCAAGCAGCCAAATAGAAACAATGATGGGTCTCTCCTTATCCAGAACAAAAAATAATGAAGAAAACCAAAGATTCATGGAAACTATTAGTCCAAGCGACTGGTACACCATGTGATTGTCAGCCTATATGACTATGAGACCAGAAGAACTAGATGGCCCCTGGCTACCACTGTCAACCACTTGGAGGGGGATCTATGTAAGAGATCCTGGATAGAGTGGAAGAACACTGTGGAACAAAACTCAAAATCATTAATTAAAAAAATATATATATAATATGGAGGACAGGGGGACAGACCAAGTTTGCTGGTCTGATAGAGCCTGGTGGAACCACTGAGACTATGGCCCCTAGATGCCCATCAGGTCTGGAATTGAACCCACATCTGTGGTTTCCAACCAAAGACAGCCATATGAGGTGAACATTTACACTAGGTAAATACACTCCTTGGAGAGAACAATCATGGGAGAACAGAAGGGCTGTGTATGTGCAGGGACATAGCTCAGGGGGCAGAAATGTGTGGAGAGAAGGACACAGTGAAGAGGTAACCATAGACAGAAAGTGGGAGGGGTGCTGTTGCATTGTGGTAAATTGTAGTCAATGTCATGAGACAAAGTGTGTGTGAACTGCTGTAAGGAAAGTGAATTTGCTCTGTAAACTTTCACCCAAATCACAATTAAAAGAAAAAAAATCCTTGGTAAGTGGAAGCCATGCTGCTGAGCCCATGCATAGCCTCCACCCCTGCCACCATGGCCACTTTGTTCATGAGCCCACTGAGCAATGACAGGAGTAGCTGGGGAAAAAGGATGACTGGTTTCCACTGAACGTGTCATCCTAACCACCTGATTGTTAAAGTCCTCCTCTGCTGAGGTCACCTTTTGGTAGGCATTCACATCAGACACAAATATCTTTACTCCTTTGACCCATTCAGAGAGATCTATCCACATATCTCTTCCCCATACATCCTTGTCACCAGTTTTCCAATCATGCTCCTTCCAAGTCCCAGATCATCGAGCCAAGCCATTAGCCACAGCTCATGAATCTGTATGCAATCGTGCATCTGGTCATTTCTTGTTGCATGCAAAGTGAACAGCCAGATGCATGGCTCGAATTTCTGCCTATTGGGAGTATTTTCCTTCACCACTCTCCTTCAGGGAAGTCCCAGAAAGGGGCTGCAGTGCCACTGCTGTCCACTTTCAAGTGGTGCCTGCATATTGCGCAGAACTATCTGTAAACCAGGCACGAGTTTGCTCTTCCTCAGTCAACTGATCATAAGGAATTCCCCATGAGGCCAGAGGTGTAGACTGGGAGAGGGAAGGTAATGTGACTGGAGTGGAGACCATAGGCATTTGGGCCGCTTCCTCATACAAGTTACTTATGCTTTCAGGTCCTTCTCGAGCCCGATTTCTGATATACCACTTTCGTTTAATGATGGAGTGCTGCTCTGCATGTCCAACTTTATGACTCTGTGGGTCAGAAAGTAACCAGTTATGATGGGCAGCTCAGGCCTCATGGTGACTCAGTGGCCCATGGTTAGGCATTCAGTTCTACTATAGCCCAGTAACAAGCCAAAAGCTGTTTCTCAAAAGGAGAGTAGTTATCTGCAGAGGATGGTAGGGCTTTGCTTCAAAATCCCAAGGGTCTGCATTGCAGTTAACCAATGGGACCTGCCAAAGACTCCAAGTAGCATCTCTATCTGCTACAAACACTTTAAGCACCATTGGATCAGCTGGATTGTATGGCCCAAGTGGCAGAGCAGCCTTCCTGGCAGCCTGAACCTATTGCAGAACCTTCTGTTACTCAGGGCCACACTCAAAACTAGCATCTTTCTGAGTCATTTGATAAATAGACAGAAGCAACACACCCAAATGAGGGATATGTTGCCTCCAAAATCCAAAGAGGCCCACCAGACATTGTGCCTCCTTTTTAGTTGTGGGGGAAGCCAGATACAATAATTTAGCCTTCACTTTAGTAGGAATATCTCAGTATGCCCCACATCACTGGACCCCTAGAAATTTCACTGAAGTGGAAGGTACCTGAATTTTTGTTGGGTTAATTTCCCACCCTCTAGCATGCATATGTCTCACTAAGTCTAGAGTCATTGATACTTCTTCCTTACTAGGTCCAATCAGCATAATGTCATCAATATAATGGACCAGTGTGATGTCTTGTGGAAGGGAAAGGTGATCAAGATCCCCGTGGACTAAATTATGACATAGTGCTGTGGAGTTGATATACCCTGAGGAAGGAGTGTGAAAATACATTGTCAGCCTTGCTCGCTGAAGGCAAACTGCTTCTGATGGTCCTTTGAAACTGGTATTGAGAAAGGCATTGGCCAGATCAATAGCTGCATACCAAATACCAGGAGATGTACTAATTTGCTCAAGCAATGAAACCACATCAGGAACAGCAGCTGCAATTGGAGTCGCCACCTGATTAAGTTTATGATAATCTACTGTCATTCTCCAAGATCCATCTGTTTTTTGCAAAGGCCAAATAGGCAAATTAAATAGGGATGTGGTGGGAATCACCATCCCTGCTTCCTTCAAGTTCTTGATGGTGGCAGTAATCTCTGCAACCCCTCCAGGGATGCAGTATTTCTTTTGGTTTACTATTTTTGTAGGTAGAGGCAGTTCTAATGGCTTCTACTTGGCTTTTCCTACCATAAAAGCCCTTACTCCACATGTCAGGGAGCCAGTGTGGAATTCTGCCAATTGCTCAGTATAATTCCAATTATGCATTCTAGAAATCACTACAGGATGGGTTCAGGGACCCACTGGACCCACTGTGAGAAACACCTAAGCTAAGACTCCATCAATAATTTGACCTCCATATGCCCCCACTCTAACTGGTGGGCCACAGTGACACTTTGGGTCTCCTGGAATTAGTGTCAGTTCAGAACCAGTGTGTAGTAATCCACAAAAAGTCTGATTATTTCCTTTTCCACAATGAACAGTCACTCTTGTAAAAGGCCTCAGATCCCTTTGGGGAAGGCTGGAAGAAAGATTGATTTTTGGCAATGTAGTGGGGTCCTTCCTCAAGGGGACCTGGCCTCCCCCTCATTCAAGGGGTTATGGGTTTGTGAACTTATTCAAGTCTGGGAATTGATTAAGAGGCTGTGACTCTGTATTCTGGTGATTCAATCTAGACTGCTGTTCTGTGACCTAGAATTCTTCTGTCTATACAGATCAAGTAAATATTTAGAAAGTTTGCCATGTATTTCATTCCTAGGAACACCATGCCTAAGTAGCCAATGCCATAATTCCACACAAGTCAGAGTATCCTGATTGCTGTTTTGACTCTGCTGTCCATTGTAGTAACCATGCCCACCTTGTTTTTGTCAATTAACTGCTGCCACTTGGCCCCTACTACCAATCCAATCAGCCTCATTGTAGTTAAGTGTCTTAGTTCAATTAGGGCAGCTCCCACTGTCAAATCTGACTTACATAAAATGGCAATCACAGCAGTCTTCAAGGATGCTGGGGCTCCCTTCACAAATTTGTTCCTCATGGTACTGGTGAAAGGCGTGTCCTCTGGACTCTCCATTTCTGGCTCTAGAGGTCTAATCTGATAAATCCATTCTAACATGGCAATCTCACTAAGCCTCTGGATACCTTCTTCTACATTATACAAAAGCAGGTCTGGTACTTCAATTTGACTTAAGGTAGGCCACCACATAATCCATGCTTCAGTAAGCTACCCAAGTAAACAATTAGATCCTTTCCTAACCTCTTGAGCTGAAACATTGAATGAAGAATCTGGACCTAGTAGGCCTAAATCAATAAACTCAGACTGATCCAATGTTACATTCCTTGCACCATTATCCCACACCCTCAGTAGCCATTCCATACATATTCTCCAGGTTTCTGTCTGTACATGTTAGCAAAATCAAGTAGGTCTTTTTGGGTGTAGTGTACCACCTCGCCAGTCACACTTTGTATTTCACCTTTTGGGGCTCGCTTGGACTTAACTTTAGTTGTAGGTCTAGCAGCAACAATGGGTGATTGGGGAAGTTCCTGAGAACATTCAGCAATGTCTTCCATGGCCTCTGCCTCAGGCAATGACCCAGCAGGAACAATTGGGTTAATCCCATAAAATTGAGGTGGAAGGGATAATGGTTTTACAATAATCCCTTCAGATGGGAGGGATTCAACAGAATTTAAAGACTCCATATCCTCATCTTCCTGACTGTGTGTTCATATACCCCCATTCCAGGTATCAGGATCCCATTTTTTTCCCCCAAGCAATGCCCTCACTTTAACTTCAGACATCATTCTGGGTTGACAATTCAATTGGCATTATAATTCAGCCACCCTTACAATAAGACTCTGGGTTTGGTTTTCGGTAATATCAGCTCTGTTACTAGAAGAAATAAAA
>NW_006921844.1:288393-289593 GCF_000298275.1 Orycteropus afer afer | reverse complement strand
TATGGAAGTAGGATTGCCCAACCTTCCTTCTGAGGAGTGGCTGGTGGGTTTGAACCGCCAGCTGTCTGGTTAGCAGGCAAGTGTCTTAGCCACTAGCGTAAGTAAGACCAACCAACCATCTTCCTTATACTCCTCATGGTGACAAAATTGCAGAAAAGTATCAAATATGCGATCACCCAGAGCGTCATTTCTCAAAAATACTTGATCTATTGGTGGTGCTGTTTGGCATATTAATGTTGCCACCTCACACCATGGATCAGCAAGGCCCTCTTTACTAATGGAGGCAGAGTCGCCAGTGCCTTTACGATTAATCAAATTGTAGAACCAAAATAGAATCAGTGAGAACCAATTTAGGAAGCCCATCCTTATGATTTTGTCTCTCTAGAACCACTCTTGGTATCAAATGTGTTAGGCTGGGTTCTCTAAAGAAGCAAAACCAGTAAAATATATAGAGAGAAATAGAGAAATTTTTCTTAGGAAAATGGCTCACACACTTATAGAAGCTGGCAAGGCCCAAGGTCTTGGATCAAACATCAAGCTGGAGATTTTCCTGACTCATGCAGCTGCAGGGGCTGACCAGCTCAGGACTGGCAGACAGTATACCAGCTGTTGACTCCAATGAATGATGAATCCAAGATCTCCAGCCCGAGTGGTGGATTGTTGCAGGCAGCACAACAGGATCCTAAACCACAGAAAAAAAAAAAAAAAACCAAAACCAAGCTCACTGCTCTGGAGTCCTATTTGACTCATAGCGACCACTCCTTGGGTTTCCGAGGCAGTATCACTACAGAAGTAGATTGCCCAACTTTCCTTTCTAGGAGTGGCTGGTGGGTTTGAGCTGCCAGCCTTCTGGTTAGCAGTCAAATGCCTTAGGCACCACACCACCAGAGATATCTTTTTCCCAAGATGTCCATAAATATGTTGGAAGCAGGCCACACCTCTAGGGAAACTTCCTTTCAACCGACTGGCTGATCAAGACATATACATCTAATCACATCATGGGAATAACCCACATCACAACTGCTTAAACCACTCAGAATTGTGGTTCAGCCAAATTGATCCACAACTCCACCTATCACAACTTCCAATGCAATATTGAATAGAAGTGGTGATAGAGGGCATCCTTGTCTGTTTCCTGTTCATGAGGAGAATGGTTTCAGTTTCTCCCCATTGAGAATAATATTGGCTGTTGGTTTTGCA
>NW_006921844.1:287366-287981 GCF_000298275.1 Orycteropus afer afer | reverse complement strand
AGTTTAGGTAAGTAGTGTGTTTCTAGAAATCTGTCCATTTCTTCTAGATTTTCAAATTTGTTGGAGTACAGTTCTTCATAGTATCCTGATATTATTCTTTTTACTTCAGTTGGATCTGTTATGATGTTGTGTTCTGGTTACCTAGTGCCACTCTGATGAGAAATATACCACAAATGGGATGGCCTTAACAAACAGGAGTTTATTCTTACAATTTGGAAGCTTTTAGTTCAAGTTCAAAGTGCCAGGCTCTAGGAGCTCAGTGAAAGCCCCTCAACCTTGGGGTCCAGCTCTGCCTCCTGCTCCCAGCCTACTAGAGCTAGAGGCATTTCTTCACTCGGACAGCTGCTGGCTGCTGAGGCTGAGAACCCCCCAAGGTTGACAAGTAAAAAGTACAGTCCCAATGTTACCAAACCACACGGCAGGCCATTAACTTAAGTCCATTGTAAGTCCCAAGGTTGGCAGGGCATACCAGGCTGCTGAGCAATGACACAGCCACATGCAGAGTCCAAGCATGCCATAGGCTAGAGACCATTCATCCCCAAAGGCTTCTCCTTAAATACAGGAAGCAGACCACATTCCCAAAGGCAGCTACCCAGCTGCTTGTGGTAGATCCCA
>NW_006921844.1:283989-284927 GCF_000298275.1 Orycteropus afer afer | reverse complement strand
ATATCTGAGTAAGCAGGTTACTGTGCTCCTCTATTCACTAGTTGGCAGCACTTATGCACTCACCACCTATCTCCTGGTGAGTGTGACAGAGAATGAGAATGGCTGCACAGATCTCTGTTAACTGTTTTTGCAGATCAGGATGAGTCAGGGTCTTATTGGTGCTTGTGTATCGTTGGCTGGTTGGTGCAGAAGGAAATAATGGCTCTTACTCAGTAAGTGGAGCTACAGGAAGTGGGGGTGTGATTGTACCATATGGGCTGGTTGCTGTCTCCCAATCAGTTAGACAAAAACAATTATCAAAAAACCATCAAAAAAGTAAAAGCAAGCAGACAAAAAACATACCACATAAATACAGAAACAATCACCAAAAAAGAGGAAAAAGAAAAAAAAAAATAAGTAAAAGGAAAGGCAATAAATGAGAGAAAATATTTTAAAAAGCCCAAAGAAATATGTATAGAAAGAGGGGGGGAGCCTCACAATATCTGGGGCAGGGGGAATAAGAGAAAAGAGGTTGAGTAGGAGAAAAAATGGGAAAAATGCAATATGAAAAACAAGGAATGGGGAGAACCACAAGAAAAAAAAATGGGAACTAGACACAGGGAAGAGAGAAAAAGCTGAAAACTAGAAACTGGGAAGGGAAGAAGAAAGAATAATAAAAAGGATGGAAAAAAAAGAAAATAAATAATTTTAAACAGAAAAAACCAACCAACAAAACAAAACAAAAAAAAAGCGAAAATATGGGCAGGGTGGGGCAGGGCACTAAGGCTCCACCAGAGCATACAGACTGGGGTGGAATTCCTGCCAGCCCAGAAGGTGAGTGGGAATGAGGGATGGCTGCATCTCCATTCACCAAGAGGGTTTGGAGTATAAGAGTAATAAAGGGAATATCACACCTTTCCAGGCCTTCATGTCTGAAATGTCCTTGCGGTTCCTAGCAA
>NW_006921844.1:280128-282411 GCF_000298275.1 Orycteropus afer afer | reverse complement strand
CACTCCCTTCTTGATTTTAAACCATGTAGTGTCCCCTTGTTCTGTTCGAATGACAGCCTCCTGGTCAAGGTACAGATTCCTCATGAGTTTGTTAGTATAAATGACTTGAAATGATAAGTTACCTTTTCAAAAGCATTAGTTACCAAAAGGGATCTCCTTATCTTCCCCACCACCATGTTAAAACCTACCTCTTTCTGTGCTCATCTTCCTCTTGATTTCTCCCCTTTTCAACAGTCAGTGATCCCAGGTATCCTCTGCTGCTCATTCCTTCCCCTTTCTCAGACACCTCACACTCTCAGGTTCTCATTATATCTTTCCCCATTGTGTATTTCATCTTTTCGTAAAGGATGAAAACAACCTGCAATACACAATGACACAACTTTGCTTGCTGAAAGTGAAGATGACTTGAAGCACTTACTGATGAAGATGAAAGACTACAGTCTGAAGTATGGATTACACATCAACACAAAGAAAATGAAAATTCTCACAGCTGGATCAATAAGCAGCATCATGATAAATGGAGAAAAGATTGGAGTTGTCAAAGATTTCATATTACTTTGTTCCACATTCAACACCAATGGAAGCACCAGCCAAGAAATCAGATGATATATTGCACTGGGAAAATCTGCTGCAAAAGACCTCTTTAAAGTGCTGAAGAACAAAGATGTTTCTTTGAAGACTAGGGTGCACCTAACCCAAGACATGGTATCTTCAATAGCCTCATATGAATGGGAAAGCTGGACAATGAATAAGGAAGACCAAAGAGGATTCAATGCCTTTGAATTGTGATGTTGGCAAAGAATACTGAAAATACCATGGACTGCCAGAAAAAAGAACAAATCTGTCCTGGAAAAAGCGTAGCCAGAATGCTCCTTGGAAGCCAGAACTGCCAGACTTCATCTCATCTACTTTGGCTATGTTGTCAGAAGGGACCATTCCCCGGAGAAAGATATCATGCTTAGTAGAGTGGAGGGTGATCAAAAAAGGGGAAGATTCTTAACAAAATGGATTGACACAGTGACTGCAGTGATGGGCTCAGGTATACTAAAGATTGTGAGGCCAGTGCAGGACCAGGCAGTGTTTTGTCCTGTTGTAAATAGTGTAGTTATGAGTCAGAGCCAACTTAACAGCACCTAACAACAACAACAACATTTAATTTTATCTCAAGAACTGTGAAAGGTCTGAGATTTTATCCTTCTGGCAAGCTAACAAGTTAGCCTGTGACAGTTTCATGGATGCTGGCAGAAGATACAAGACTCCAAGGACAAAAGATTTTAATATTGCAATAGCAATAGCTAGATTATCAACATTATCTCCTATGAGTTGCCTGAGTCCCAATATCTCTGAGTTATGCAAAGAGGGCCAGTTAGCACTTGCACATGCAGTGGATTGCATTATAGGAGAGAAATCCTGAGGTTAGGGACCTAAAAAATTAATGATAAATTGTAATGTTTTGCAATGCTCCAGAGGTGGACATTATTTTTACTACACTGGACAGTAATCAAACCCATGCTTTCCTCTGGGAGGAAATTCTATACAACCAAGTTTGAAAAGGTAACTCAGAACAAAAGCAGTAGGGCCTCTGCTGTGACACCACTTTAAATACAAGAGGTCCATGGAGAATTGTCTGTCAACAGTTTATATAATTTAAACTTTAATAATGATTATGTCTAACAGCTGGCTCAGAAAGTTCCTGAAAAGTTAACAGTTGGTTCCTGTAAACCAGTACAAGCTAGTTCCAGCACACTGTTGGATTTAGAGGAAGAAAAAAGGAAGGACAGAGAAGGAAAGATTTGCAATGAATTGATTTTACCAACTGGGAGCTCAGAGGCTGGAGATGAGGCCTAGCCTCTGGAGGAGCCTATTTTGATTGGTTGTTTTCCAGACTGGTTATGACCATAATGGAAATTATAATAATGGCAATGAAAATAAATAACAGCTACTTTTCATTGCCTGCCATGCAATTTTTTGGCATCTTGTTTAATCCTCATACAGACCTAATATTGTAAGGACTATTATTTTCACTTAATAAATAAATAAGCAGAATTGCAGAGGATAGGAAAAAAGTTGGCCTTGATCACCTTAAACACAAAAAAATATTATTTTTTAAAAAAGAATTACCTAGGTGATGTGGTAGTTATGTTTGTGTGTCAACTTGGCTGGGCCTGGTTGAGTGGCTGGGAAGCTGGTGGTAGTTATTCCCCATGATGAGACTGGCAATCAACTCCATGGAGGGATCTACCACAAGCAGCTGTTGTTGTTGTTGTTGTTGTTGTGTGCCAT
>NW_006921844.1:278275-279733 GCF_000298275.1 Orycteropus afer afer | reverse complement strand
AGCAGCCAGGAGCTGCTGAGTGTAGAAAAGCCTCTAGCTCCAGTGGGCTGGGAGCAGGAGGCAGAGCTGGACCCCAAGGTTGAGGGGCTTTCACCTAGCCCCTAGAGCCTGGCACTTTGAACTTGGACTTAAAGCCTCCAAATTTTAAGAATAAACTCCTGTTTGTTAAGGCCATCCCATCTGTGGTATATTCTTGTCAGAGTGGCACCAGGTAACCAGAACAGGTGAGACTGAATGGTCTAAAGTAACTCTGAAACACAGACGAGAAGTTTAAGGGGTGATAAAGCAATATGGGCAGAGATAGGAAAACAGTGACCTAATGGGATGTATGTAATCACTGTCAATGAACTCTATGTACAAAAATTGCTGAATAGGTGTGTTACAGTTTGAATTATGTTCTCCCAAAATACGTGTGGTAAATCCTAACACCTCTATCTATGGTTATAATCCCATTGCGGAACGAGGTGATATTAGCATAGGGTGTGTTGTAAATTAATCTCTTTTAAGGTATATAAGTAGATTAAGCAAATAGGGGAAGAAACAGAGATGGGGGAAGATAGATGCCAAGCCACATAAAGATCACCAAGGAACCTAGAAACGGACAAGGACCTTCTCCAAAGCCTGCAGAGAAAAAAAGTCTTCTCTAGAGCCAATGTCTTAGATTCAGACTTCTAAGTATTTTCTTGTAGTTAAAGTGAAATGGGAGAAATGATGAAGTAAAGAAGCTGAACAGAATTATTTCACAGGGTGGCTAGAGAAGACTAAGTAAAATATTATAATGAAATATGCAAAGATGTGAAGTTAAAAAACCAAAAGAGAAGAACATGCTACACATTTCTCAAGCTGAAAGAATGGAAGAAAAAAATTGAGCCTCAAGTTATGATACTGAAGCATTCTACAGGCAAAATATTGAACAGCACAGGAAGTATCAAAAGAAGATGGAAGTAATACACAGTCACTGTATCAAAAAGAATTGGTCAATGATAAAGAATTGATAGTACTGAAGAAAGAAGTCCAAGCTACACTGAAGGCATTGGCAAAAATAGCGTACCAGGAACTGATGGAATAATAATTTAAATGTTTCAACAAATGGATGCAAGCACTGAAGGTTATCAGTCATCTATGCCAAGAAATTTGAAAGACAGCCAACTGGCCAACAAATGGGAAGAGATTCACATTCACACTCATTCCAAAGAAAGGTGATCCAACAATGTGGAAAGTATCAAACAATATCATTAATATCACATGCAAGTAAACTTTTGTTGAAGGTAATGGTAATTTAAAAAAAAATGGTTGCAGGACTTCTGGTAAGATGGTGGAATAGGAAGAAAGACTGCACAGACCCTCTTCAACAAAGAAAAGGAGAACCAATTAACACAGACACAGAAGATAATCCTGGACCCCTGAGCCTTGAAGGGAAGGATATAGAAGTGGACTAAACCCCAACTAGTAGAAGAA
>NW_006921844.1:276713-277253 GCF_000298275.1 Orycteropus afer afer | reverse complement strand
CTAGCTTTTAAGATCCCAGTCGCTACTCGCCAAAGTAGGAGGTGGAACAATGTTTTGTATAGTATGTTATGCCAATTGACCTTGATGTCCCCTTAACAGAGATCTTAATACAACGATGCCACAATGTCTCAGAGACAACACACCATCAGAGTCCACACAAAGAAGCAAGATAAAGTGGTAGAAACAAGGGAACAGAATACAGATCTAGAACACATCCCTGAGGAAGAAGCAGTATTGAAACTCTCTGATAAGGAATTAAAAAGAATTATATTTAGGTATCTTCAAAGGATCGAGAGACAGACCAAAGAAAACACAGACAAAACCTTAGAAACAAGAACAAAATGTCAAATTAAATGAAAAATTAGAAATCATTCTAAATCTACAGATAGAAATCTGGAAGATTAATACTAAATTGTCAGAAATAGGTAACATATTCGAAGGGCAAAGGAGGAGAATTGATGCAATGAAAGACAGAATTAATGAGATTGAAGACAAATACCTGAATACTTCTTTGGAAAAGGGTTAATCAGAAAAAAAAAA
>NW_006921844.1:274025-275263 GCF_000298275.1 Orycteropus afer afer | reverse complement strand
AAAGTAAAATGGGCTTACAAGATTGTAAACAGGGAACCAGAGACATCAATTGGCAAGTGAGGACAACTACAAACAAAAAGAGGAAAAAGACTGTGTAGTTACAGAACTTCTAAATGGTGAGGAAGTTAAGAGAGTTGCAAGATAGAATGGACTGTTATAAACTCAGGAGAAAATTATAAATCATAGGGTAACCTCAAAGAAAA
The DNA here is from genome assembly GCF_000298275.1 of Orycteropus afer afer. NCBI lineage: Eukaryota > Metazoa > Chordata > Mammalia > Tubulidentata > Orycteropodidae > Orycteropus > Orycteropus afer. Next base: position 275,060 of record NW_006921844.1, on the reverse strand, counting down.
ATGATAAACCTTCACATCACAATGAAAAAGAGGACAAGCACAAATATTTGGCAAATACTAAAACAACAACAACAAAGAAAATGATAATACGATTCATAAACATAATGAGCTTAGCAGAGAAAATAATATGGAACAAAGAAACCAGGGACACCATGAAAAAACACATAACAAAATGACAGCAACAAATTCATACTTATCGATAATTACACTGAATGTTAATTAATTAAATGCACCACTCAAGAGATGGAGAGTGGCAGACTGGATAAGAGAACAAAACCTACCAATATGCTGCCTACAAGAGACACACCTTAGAGATAAAGACAAAAATAGATTAAAAATCAAAGGTTGGAAAAAATATACAGTTGCAAATGGCAACTGTAAGAGAGCAGGAGTGGCAATATTAATTTCTGATCAGATTGACTTTAAGACAAAAACCACCATATGAGACAAGAAAGGACATTATATAATGATTAAAAGATCAATTGAACATGAAGATATAACCATAATAAATATTTCTGGACACAATGAAAGAGCCCCAAACTACATAACTCAGACTTTAAAAGAGTTGAAAAGCCAAACAGATGACTCCACAGTCATAAGGGGAGACTTTAATACACCACTTTCTTTGAAAGATAGAACAATTGGAAAAAAAACTCAACAAAGATGCAAAAGAGCTAAACATTACAATCCACCAACTTGGCCTTATAGACATCTACAGAGCACTTCACCCCACAGCAGCACAATATATATTCTTTTCCAGTGCACATGTAATATTTTCTAGGATAGACCATATGTCAGCCACAAAGCAAGCCTTCATAAAATTAAAAACATTGAAATACTGCAAAGCATCTTCTCAGATCATAATGCTATCAAGCTAGAAATCAACAATAGGAAGATCAGCAGGAAAGGAGTAAACACATGGAAACTGAACAACACCCTCCTTGAGAAAGACTGGGTAAGAGAAGAAATAAAAATTGAAATTAGAAAATTCCTTGAATCAAATGAGAATGATTACACAACATACCAAAATCTTTG
>NW_006921844.1:229486-264245 GCF_000298275.1 Orycteropus afer afer | reverse complement strand
GTCACCACAGTAGGACAAACCGACAGACAAGTTTGCCTCTCTGTTGGAAACCTCTCATACCCATAGAGGTACCACCTTGGAAACCCAAGGAGGTGTCGCTGTGAATTGGAAATGACTTGACTGCAGTGAGTTTGATTTTTTTGTAGAACCTTAGTTACTTCTGCCCAATCAATGCCTATGGAAGCAATAGTCAAGATATCAAATGATATATTTCTTTGGGCAAATCTGCAGCAAAAGACTTCTTGAAAGTGTTAGGAGCAAAGATGTCACTTTGAGGACTAAGGGGCATCTGACTCAAGCCATGATATTTTCAATTGTCTTATATGCCTTATAGGCATGTGAAAACTGGACAATGAATAAGGAAGGTCAAAGAATGACTGTCTCTGAATTATGGTGTTGGTAAAGAATATTAAAAATACCATCAACTGTCAGAAGAATAAATAAATCTGTCTTGGAAGAAGTATAGCCTGAATGTTCCTTAGAAGTAAGGATGGTGAGAATAACTTAAAAAAAAAAAAAAAAAAAAAACAACTCACTGTCGTTGAGTCGCATTTGACTCTTAGTGACCCCTCCTTGGGGTTTCTGAGCCAGTACCACTATGGAAGTAGATTGCCCAACCTTCCTTCCAAGGAGTGGCTGGTGGGTTTGAACCAACAGTCTTCTGGCTAGCAGTCAAACGTCTTAGGCACTAAGCCACCAGAGCTCCTAGGTAAAGTAGAGTGTAAGCAAAAAAGAAGACCTTCAACAAAATGGATTGACACAGAGCATGCAACAATAGGCTCAGACATAGCAATGATTGTTAGGATGGCACAAGACTGGGCAATGTCTCATTCAGTTGTTGCTGAGTCGGGATTAATTCAACGGCACCTAATAACAGCAGTCTTTTATATCATGAGAAAATAAATTTGTTTGTTAAAGCCACTTACTTGTTTTTTTTTTCTCTTATAGCAGCAGTAGATAACTAAAACATGGTGTATACTTTGTTGTGTATATTTTCATCAAAAATTAAAAAGAAAACCCTATGGAGCATAGTTCTGCCCCGACACACAGGATCACCAGGAGTCAGAATTGATTTCACAGCATCTGCATTTTTTTTCTATGTACACGTGAAGGGGGTATATGGGAATTCTATATTTTCTTCACAGTCTTTTTTTTTTTTTTTTGTAAACCTAAAACTGCTTTGAAAAATAAAGTCATTTAAAAAAGTTTTGTTTTGCTTTGTTTTGTTTTGAAGTTGGCCTTGGATTGAGCATGTTGGGTAAACTCTATTTCTGAGGATTTAAAACTCACAGTCTTAAAAGCAACTTCATCATTCAAAATTCATGTCATCTACTGGGATCTTACAAGCTTGCAAGCAGTCATCTAGATGCAATGATGGGTCTCTCCTCGTCCAGAGCAAAGAATGAAGAAAAACAAAGACACATGGAAACAATTAGTCCAAGTGACAGATATGCAGTCCATCCAGACCATGCAATCCTCAGCCTATATGACTATGAGACCAGAAGAACAAGATGGTGCCTGGCTACTACTGTCAACCACTTGGAGGGGGATCTCTCTGGGAGATCCTGGATGGAGTAGGAGAACAATGTGGAACAAAACTCAAAATCATTAAAAAAAAAAAAAGGACCAGGTTTGCTGGTTTGACAGAGCCTGATGGAACCGCCGAGACTATGGCCCCTAGCTGACCTTCCGATCTGGAATTGAACCCACTCCTGTGCCTTGCAGCCAAACAAAAGACAGACGTATGAGCTGAACATTTACATTAGGTAGATATGCTCCTTGGAGAGATCAACCATGGAAGAATAGAAGGACTGTGTATGTACAGGGAGACAGCTCAGGGGGCAGGAGTGCATGGGAGAGAGGACACAAGCAAGAGGTAACTGTGGGGAGAAAGTGGGACGGCAGCTGTTGCATTGTAGTAAATTGTAGTCAGTGTCATGAGACAAAGCGTAAGTGAGCTGCTGTATGGAAAGTGAATTTTCTCTGTAAACTTTCACCCAAATCACAATAAAAATTAAAAAAAAAATCATGTCATCTAAGGAGCTTTAGTGATGTAGTGGGTAAGACATTTGGCTGCTAGCCAGAAGGTCATCATCAGTTCAAACCCACCAGTGCTCCACAGGAGGAAGATGAGGCAGTCTACTTTTGTAAAGATTTATAGCCTTGGAAACCCAGTGGGGGTTGCTGAGTCAGAATCAACTTGATGGCAGTGGGTTTGGTTTTTGTTTTGTTTTTGAAGCAATGTTCTGTGGAACAATGGTGGAGAGGGTCAAGAGTACAGGCTTCTGGTCTCTGTTTGCCACTGAGTTTTGGTGTGACCTGGGGCAGACTGATTAATCCCTGCACCTATGTTTCCTTATTTGTAAAATGGGCTGCCTGTACTGCCTTATCATCTTGAAGTGTTACCCTGAGAATCAAAGGTGCATCAAAAACACCTGGGATTGTAGGTCAGGTCTTGCCACTCATAAGCTATATGACTTTGTATGACCCATAAAATTTCTCCCTCTGCCCCCATCCAATTTCTTATTTATGTTGCAAGGTGGCCAGATGTGGTCACCACAAGGCTTTCAGATTCTAGGGGTTTATAACTGAAATAATAGCAACAAAGGGCCCTGGGAAGAACAAAACCATCCCACAGGTGTGAAGTATTATTTTTCACTCTCCACTACCCACTTCTTTTCAACTTTTCATGGTTGTGTCAGATAGGGCCAGGTAAGCCTTTGTGACTTGAGTCTGGCCTGCAGTAGTTATGACTGTTGAAGTGGGGCTGGTCTCCCAGGAGCAGATGAAGCCTCACTCTAGAAGCCAGAGAGGAGGCATCTGGGAGACCTTTCAGCCTCTCTACCCAGTGTTTACTCAGAGCTTTGTCTGCCAAGTGGACAAAGCCTAACTTCCAGGCCCTGGGTTGCCCATCAGCCAACTGGCCAACTACTAGGAGGGTGCTACTTCCTCCTGAGCATCAGTCTGCTCCTCTATGAAATGGTGATGGAAGCACCCCATGCACAAGGATGGTGTGTGAATCTCACATGAAGAATAGATCACGACACAAATCTGCACCTGTTAATCTTAGCCACTGTGATTAGTGATGGCAGAGTTGGGAGTAAAATATTTCTAGACTTTCAAAACAATGCACTCATCATGGAAAAGTAAACTTTCCTTTTGTTATCCTTGTTAGTTGCCATCAAATTGACCCCAATCCATGTCAATCTCATGTACAACATGGTGAATGCTGCCTGGTCCTGAGCCATCTTCATGATGGCCTAGGGAGCTCATCTTCCAGCACTCTATCAGACAATATTTTGTTGCAATCAAAGAGGTTTTCATTGATTAATTTTCAGAAGTAGTTTCCTGGTTTTTCTTTCTAGTCTGTCTTAGATTGGAAGTTGTACTAAAATCTGTCCACCATGAGTGACCCTTCTGAGACTTTGTGGTGTAGTAAATTAGCTGGTATGGCTTTTCTAGCCATAAGTTTTTGTGAACTTCATGGTGGAATTTGCTGTGAGCAACTGAGTAGCTCCTGATTGTAAAAGTTATCCACCTGGGGTATTTCTGTTGGGAGTGGCACTGGAGCAATGTTCTGGGAAGTTTGCTCTTTCTCAGGTGCTTAGAATTCTGATGTTATGATTGGCTAGTTTGGCACTCTGTCAGGCTCAAAAGGAGGCCTCCTAGAGGCAGAAGTCTCTCTGACTGCTGGTTGAGGAAGTCGTGCTGCTGAAAGAGACACACGCTCCTGAGAGACATGCACTGCTGGGAAAGAGACACAAGAGACATGCATTGTTGAGATACTGAAGGACACGCACTGCTGGGAGAGAGACTGTAAGAGACTGTTGGCTGAGAGATGGCGGGTTGGGAGAGAGACTGAGTGCTTTTCCTGAACTCGAATTGTAGCCTGGTGCTTCCCTAATAAACCCCGTAATCTGTGAGTTCTGTGTGGCCACTGCAGGGAATTATTGAACCCAGGAGAGAGGTGGTGGGTGCTTTGGGAGGAACAGTTGGTGAAAGGGCTGGAGGGAGGCAGCATGTCTGGCCTTGCAGAAACAGGTCTTGGGTTACTGATGGTGATTCTGTCTTCTTCTTGTGTGGTTAGAGGAGGTCAGAAGATGTGGCCTCCTTGCCTTTTTAGCAGATTTAAAATACTGGTGACATAGCTTCCAGCATTATAGCAACACACAAGCCACCACAGTGTAACAAACTGACAAATGGGTGGGAGGATAGTAAACTTTACTGATCATTTATTATGTGGCACATACTTTGTATATGTTATCTCATTTAACTCACACAGCAACCTTAGCTGGCAGGTATTTTACTCCCATTTTATAGATTAGAAAACTAAAATTGAGAGACTGGGTCACTTACTTAATGTCAGACAGTTGATTTATGGTAGAGTCTGGATTCAAACCCAGCCTGCTTGACTCCAAACTTCTAGTTCATTTATAACCATGAGTTTGACTGCTCTTCCATGGTACTCAAGCTACCCAAAGGGTCAGCAAGTAGGTCAACAAGTATTTGGTGTGTCCCTTTTTAGTGGCAGGCTTCCTTCAGACTCTGTGGTAACAAAGTCTCTGTCTCAAGGAGCTTACATTCCAGTAAAACTGAGATAAAATATACCCATAAGCAAATACACATTTAAGATCTATAAAGAGCTATGAAGATAATAGATTGGTTATATGCTAAAGAGTATAGGCAGGTGAGGGGAGGCAGTTGATCTTTAGAACAGAGAAAATAGATGCTTGAGGAGGTGGCCTTTGAACTGAGATCTGCAGGAGGAGAAAAGTGCAGCTGTGCAAATGGGTGGGGGAGGGCATTCCAAGCACAGGGATGAGCAAGTGCAAAGGAGGGTGGTAAGTGTGGCAAGTTCAAGGGACAGAAGGTCAACATGAATAACATACCCCAAGCAGCAGAACCCAAGCAGCCAAGGAGTCACAAGGAGAGAGTTGAAGATGTTTGTTTGGCTTCTTTTCACCACCAAGCCCTAAGGCATGGACACCCTTTGCCTCCAGGGGCAACTTGGTCTTGGGAAGGTTGCCCCCACCTTATGAGGTTCTGATTCTCTCAAAGAAATGGGTCAGTCTCCAGTAACTGTGCTGACAGCCAGAAGCACCGGGTTCTGGGAGTATCCATCCAGGCTCTGCTTACTTCATTTCTTCTCAACCTTCAGCTGTCTACAGGCTGGGTCTGGCCCTGCTGCAGGCCCAGAGGACGCAGTTATGAAGACTTGGCTCTCCCTGCCCAGCTAAAGCCAATGTGGTATTACCAATGTCCCTCCCTCTGTCTGTTCTAGAATGCCAGTTACCTTAGCGCAAATGTTTCTGGCAGCAGCACTCGTGAATGGAAGATCAGAGAATATTCAAGCTGGAGGGGAACACAGGGTCATTGAGTCCCACCGGAGAGAGGGATCTCACCTGCTGCAGCCCCCCAAGTGTTTTGCTGTACTTGAGGCCAGTGGGTCTCACCCTGCTGCACAAGAGACTCATCTGAGGAGTTAAAAAAATTTTCCAATGCCCAGGCTGCACCCCTGATTAATTGCATCAGAATCTCTGGAGGAAGAAGCCCAGGCATTAGCATTCTTAAAAACTCCAACAATGTGCAACCAATGTGGAGGACCAGGGCTGTGGTCACTTGCAACCTTCTGCTGTCAGGGTGCTACAGTCATTACCAGTGGGCTGGTGGGGTCAGACAGGCTTGAATTTGAACTCCAGCTCTGCATCTTCTCCCACTAGGTGATCTTACATCTCTTTCTAAACCTCTTTGAGCCTCTATTTCCTCATCTATAAAAAGTACACTGTTATAATACATCTATGGTGCCTGTAGGTGGGGCAAATGATTAAGTGCTCTGCTACTAACTGAAAGGTTGGCAGTTTGAATTTACCCACAGATGTGTCAGAAGAAAGGTCTGGCAAACTACTTCCAAAAGGTCATAGCTATTGCAAACCTACTTGAAAATCTACTGTGAAACACATGAGGTCACCATGAGTCAGAATCAACGTGACGACAACTGGTTTGGTTTTGGTTTATAATACATATATCTACTTTACAGGGTTGTTCTCAAGGCCACATTTATTAATCCATGAAAAGCACATGGCTCCGTGCCTCACTCCTAGTTAAGTGCCCCATAAATGTTAGCTTTTATTGTCATTACTTCCCCAAGGTCAAGCACTCCATTAAAAAGCGCATTTCTTTAGGTTAAGTTGAATGTTCTCCTTATGGCTTCCAGAGTGTTCTTAAAACCTAAGTCTAGTTATCCACTTAAAAACCATTCTGTGATTTTCCATTGTTCTCAGGGTCAAGACAGAAGTTGCTAGCTTGACCTACTGAATCTCTGATGTCTAGACTCTGCTCTTGTCATCTTCTCATCTTGGACCCTTTCCTCCATGATGTGGGGAAGGGGTGCTTCTTTGCTTACCTCTACTTGCCTTGCTTTGTTCCACCTTAGGGCATTGACATAAGGAGCTCTGGTGGTGTAGTGCCTAAGGCATTTGACTGCTAACCAGAAGTTGGCAGTGAAAACCCACCAGTCACTCCATGGAAGGAAGACTGGGCAATCTACTTCTGTAAAGATTTACTGCCTCAGAAACCCAAAGAGGTTCACTAGGAGTCAGAATCAACTCAATGGCAGTGAGTTTGGTTTTGGTAGTTGTATGGCCTTGGCATATGACACTCTTCCCTGGGATGACTTACCCACCCAGCTTCCCCAGGCTCACTCTCACTTAACCTTCAGTTGTCAGCTCCATCATCACTACATGAGAAAAGTTCTCTTTGACACTTCTGAGCAGGACAAATCCTCACCTTGAGGATTCTCATGGCACCATGTCACAGATAACATTTTGCATTTATTTGTGTGGCCACTGGACCAATGTCTGTCATTTGCATTAGACTCTAAACACCATGAGAACAGAGACCTTGTCTGCATTTTGCTCATCCCAGTTTCCCCAATGCTTAACTCAGTGCCTGACACAAATTTGGATTTAATAAACACATATATTTTAAATAAATAAGCAAGCCAAACTTGGCCTCTTGATGAAATCCACTAGTTGTTCATGTTCTGCCCTCTAGAACTCCTCAAAGCATTCTGCTCCCTCATTCCCAGGACAACTCTCAGGGGTTTGCAGATGCTCTCAGAACCCCCATTCTTCCCTCCTCAAGGCTGAGCAGCCACTGTTCCTTATAGGAGGTTGCCCTTCCAGGCCCTCCACATCCTTCTCTGGACATGCTCTGATTGTGTAAGGCCTGGAAAGGGACTCAACACTGAGGGACAGAATTTTTCAAAAGTGATTTGCTCAGCACTATCTTTGGGCTCTTACTTAGAAATTCTTTCTGGCCTTTGTCTCTGGAAAAGAGAGAGGGAAGCAGCAGGGAATTTCATAGAGGTCATCAGGAATGAGCAAGCAGCCACGTTCCTTTCTTCTGCCCTCAGACACTGAGGGCCTGTGGCCTGTGAGGTTACCTCCAAACTTACTTGCAGAGCTCCATTTTTCCATCCACCCAGGCCTGAGGACAAGCTATGGCAGTGACACCAAGAAAGGGAAACATGAAGAAAAAGGAAAACATATGCCCCACCTCCATCAAAGAGCACAGTCGGAGTCTAATGTTTTAGTTTTCTCTCTGCCCGGCCCAGGTATCAGCAAAGCTGGCTGTGCCTTAGAATCAGGTGAGGGGCTTATTATAGAGTCAGATTTCCAGGCCTCACCACTGAAACTGAGGAGCCAGAGGGTGTGCAGCTATCTGCCTGGGAGATTCTGATTCTGGAGTCAGGGAAGGGTTGTGGTGGTTGTCAGAATTCTGACTGCCAGCCTGGCTTGGAGATCATTGGTTCATTCTGGCCTTATCACTGTGTGTGCACAGATGTCTGCTGAATTGAAATGAAACCTTCAACCAACCGGGCAGGATCCTGCTTTGTGTAACTTAACTATGAAATATTTGGGCTCAACCCCCTACCATTCAGAAGTGCTTCAAAACCAGGGCACTTTTCATTTCTCTGGCTCCTCTCCCCGAGGGGATACATAAGTGGCAGGCTGGGGCAACTGCCCACAGAGGTGCCTACTCTTGGTCACCAGAGTTAAAGATCTGGTTTCTGGTTCACACAGGCCCAGTTCCAATCCTCGCTATTCCATTTATCCTTTAAGTGGCCTTGTTGTTCTTGTTATGTGCCGTCGAGTCGGCCCCAACTCATAGCGACCCCTCCTTGGGTTTCCAAGGCAGTATCGCTACGGAAGTAGGATTGCCCAACCTTCATTCCGAGGAGTGGCTGGTGGGTTTGAACCACCAGCGTTCTGGTTAGCAGTCAAGTGCCTTAGGCACTATGCTACCAGAGCTCCCTTAAGTGGCCTTAGCATTGTCCTAATCTTTCTAGGTTTCAGATTTCTCCATCTGTAAAGGAGGGATGTTAATCATGGAACCTGCTCATAGGGGTGTTCAGAAGCTGACAAGAGATAATACATGTAAAGTCCAGCATATGTTTGATGTTCAATGAAAGTAGTTGTGTGCCATCCAGTCAATTCCAACTCAGAGAGACCCTTTGTGACAGAGTAGAACTGTTCCACAGAGTTTCCTAGGCTGTAATCTTTACAAGGTCAGATTGCCACCCAGGTCTTTTGTTCCATATAGCAGCTGGTGGGTTCAAAACACTGACTTTCATTTAGCAGCCGAGGACCAACCCATTGCGCCACCAAGGCTCCTTCAACCAGTTACCATTATTTATATTTTAGTCTAGAATTCCTAATAACAGCTATTTGTTAAAAGTCTTCAGTGCAAGCAGAAGGGCCAAATGTAAAAGCCCAGTGTTTCAGATCATGCTAGCCTGATTCATCTATCTGTTTTAACTTATGTTTCAGGAATTCCAGGTTTTTTCCCTAGCTCTGCTTTGGGAACAGAAACATAAATGTTTAGTGCCAAAATGGACTCTGAGATCCTCTGGTCCAACCCCTCATTTTACAGATAGGGAAGAAACTGAGCCCACCATTAGTTAAATGACTTGGTCAAAGCCACTCGATTAGATCTGAAGTCAGAGCAGGGAGTAGAACTCAGATTTCTTGTTCCTAGACAACTGTGGTCTTGCACACTAGACCAGGCTGCCTCTGCAATTTAGAGTATACTTAAAACCCTTTTAAGTGGAAACATTAGGAAGAGATAAAGCCCTTGTGTTCTTATTCCTTTTCTTCTCCTCAGTCAGGGTCACGGTCACATAATACCAGACTCCATAAATCTTTTTCTTTTTTTTTTTTTTGTCTTTGGCTTTGAATCCAGTAAACAGCCTGCAACAAAGACCAGCCTCAGGAGAGATTTGTGTGGTAGACGTTCTCCCTCTAGTGGAAGGAGTGAAGATGACAGGCAGAAAGTGAAAAAGGGGTTTCCATCTACTGAGACTAGCTGTCCAGGAGTCTGATACTGTTGATGGACCAATGGGATCCAACCTGCCCTTGAACCACTCAGCCTTCCTCTCCTCATTGTAACCCTAGTCCTGCCAGATCCTATTGTTACATAAAATTCTGGTATTTTGTTCATCATCATTTTTTAAATTTTTTTTTGATTTTTTTAAAAAAATATTGCACTAAAATATATATTGAGTTCACCCCTCATTTCTCAAATGAGCCACCTGAGGCCTGGCAAGCAGCTGGGCTGACCTGTAAAGGCAGGTCTGGTGCTCTCTACACTGTCATTATCAGAGCTGCAGATGCTGCATACCTTCCCCAGGAGGGGACAGCTGCCTTTTAAAGTGTGTCTCATGAGAAAAAAGATCCTGGGACTGACGGTGATTTTCTTGCATAAAGATACACTGGGTTTGTGGTCTTCATCGATGCCTACAACTGGAAGACCTAATGATAGGCCCTAGTTGCTGAGGTCCACAGTAAGCAGCCTGAGCTAGGAGGAGGGGCTGATACCCACATGCATCTGTGAAGGCCTCCTCAGAATACCTTCCTGTCTGGGCCTCATCCCAGGCTTCATCTGTGAGGACCTCATGTGGCTCAACAAGGAGGCACCCACCCTCAGATGGGATAGGGGAGAAACTTACCCTTATCTTTGCCATGAGCTGCCTACCAGACACCCCCTTAACCCTATCACCCACTTCTGCCTTACCTGCCATAGATCCAGCTCTTCTACTTCACCATTTCCAGCAACTCTGGACCACATCCACTGAAGACAAGACCCCAGCCCTGGCTTCGGAAGGTCTCAGCTTCCATCTGCTCCAGCCCTCAAAGGGTGTTGATTATTCCCCACCCCCACCCCACCCCACAGCCCTCCCTTTAGATTCCCTGGCAAGGGGCCAAAGGGAACAGGGGCATAGGTCAGTCCCAGAAGTGGCAACCGCAGAGCTTTGGGGTCCTGTCCATCGTGATCAGGCTGGATTTATTATCAAGGTGATGAAGGGTTAAGTCAACTGCCTTCAAATGCCTATATCCCAGGGAAAGGAAGTGGCTTAAGGTGCTCCTAAAAAAATAATAATAAATGAACTGTTCACAGACTAAGATGCCCTTTGAGCTCAGAAGCTGGGCCTTCCTATTAGGGTGCTGGGCAGGGTCCCAACCCATACACTGATCCGCTTGGGCCGCAAGCCCCTCCCTAGGCTGGGCTGGGCCCTCTCTTCAACTCACACCAATCCTATGCTTTTTGTGGCCTGGCAAGAATGGAATTATTCTAAATAAAGCCTGTTTCTCCATTTATAGAGGGGGGCTACTCCTTCCAGGACCACCTTGAGCAGCACCATCCCTAAGGGCCCTGTTGGTCCCACCTCTACAACTAGAGGTGGATCAGATCAGCTGTTGGGGAGCTGGGCTCCATCAGCAGTTTCCCTGGATCTGGAGCCCTCTCAGCACCAGCTACTTTGTTCAGTGACTTCTATGTCCCTCAGATCCCTGCACCCTGGAAACACCTAGAAACAGATCCATGTGTGTGAGACCCAAGCAGTGGCTCTCAGGCATGCATCACAACATCCTGATGTAGCTCACTGATTAGGAAGTGGCCCACAAGTGATTTGTAATTAATAACAGTGATTATGGCTATGAATGACATGACTTTGACACATATGAGTTGAGCAAATTTAAGGTTATCCCTATACTAAAATGCCATGCTCACTCTTGCATTCAGATACGCTGTCTTGAGTGAAATGAACTCTTAGCCATGGCCTGTGAGCTTCTGTATTAGCCGGCCATTGTTGGCTTCCAGCTCACACCTCCTGTCTCTCTTCCCCTTTTTCACTTCACCCAGGCCCTCTGGCCTTTAGCAGTTTCTCAGACATGCTAAGCTCTTGTCTATCTACCTCAGGCCTCGTCCTCCTTTGTCGGCTGTCTCATGTTTCATATCTTCCTGATATTGACTGGGAATGGATTTGGAAGACCCTTCTGTGGGGCTGAAAATATTCTTGATCTGCATGGAGGGTACAATGTGTGTAAAAATACACTGACCTGTCCACTTAAGATGCATAGACTTCACTATGTGTATGTAAATAAACCTAAAAAAAATAAAATCTAAAAAAATTTCAACCTTTTCCCTGTCCCCTGCCATTCCCGCTACTCTCAACCATGGTATTATGTTTATTTCCATCCTGGTACTTCTCACAGTCTGTAATTATATTGTTTCTTTACTTGCAAACTGTCTCCACCACTAGAATGTAAGCCCATGAGGGCAGTGAATGGATAGATGGATGGATGAATGAAAAAGCTTGGATTTAATGATGGAGGGATAAAGAGACAGAGGAGGTCAGCCTGAAGGCAGAAGCTCCTGACTCCCAATCCTCAGCAGCCTGTTTAGGGGTCTAACTCTGTAAACACAAGTCCAGAAACATGTTCCCTCCTCGAGGGTACTCAACATGAGTCCCATCTACACCTCATTGGGGTCGTCCTGGTCGGCGTAGATGAGGAAGCCCGTGAAGAGGCTGTCGGTCCAGTAAGGGTCATAGAAGAGCCCATTCTGCTCCGAGTAGAAGATCTGCAGCCAGACTTCATCACCCTGCTTGAGAGCCAGGATGGTGGAGCCTGAGGCCACATCATGGTTGCCTGTGTTGGCATCAAAGGTCCGGATGCGGTACTGACCATTATGCACCAGGCCGATGGCCAGGTGCTTATTGGCCAGTGTGATGTCATAGGTGAAGTAGTAGATCCCTGGCACACCACAGACAAACTTGCCACTGGATGCATTGTAGTGGCCACCTTCATTCATCAGGATCTTGTCAAACTTGATGGGCAGGCGCTCCCGTGGGTAGCTCTTGGTCACTGCCACAGAGAAGGCAGACTTGGCATGGCCACTGCCACAGCTGCAGGGGCCTGGGAGGCCTGGCTCCCCCTTTTTGCCTTTGGGCCCCTTCTTGCCTGGTGTGCCATGCTTTCCTGGGGCACCACTGATTCCCTTGGGGCCGCGAGGGCCAGCCCGCCCAATGGCCCCAGCTTTGCCCTTTGGTCCTGGCTTTCCTCGGTTGCCTGTCCGGCCAGGTGGACCTGGAAGACAGAGTAGCTAGTGTTACAGAGGTGCTCTCAGAGCCTGGCTTTCCATCTTGGAGCAGAAGCCCTTGGGTAATGGAAAAACAGGAAGGCTTTGGAGTCACATAGATATGAGTACAAATTCTGATGGTATAACCCGAGGTACTTCCCTCCAGTCTTATCTGGAAAGTGAGAATGGTAATACTTACTTTCTAGAATCACTGTGGACCAGGGCAAAAACAATAACTTATGACAAGTTATTTCCTGCCTTCTAAGAAAGACTCTGGCTTCACTGGGCTGTGCTGGTGATGGGCTGAGAACTGGAAGCAACCTCTTGACTTCAAACCACTGATCTTAGTGAAATCCCTGACTAGTGAACAAGATCCTGGCCCACATGTACAAGGGTTTTATTGCAGCATAGCTTGCAGTAGCAAAAACTCACTGCCATTGAGTTGGAACTGACTCATAGCCACCCCTCCTTGGGTTTCCGAGGCAGTATCACTATGGAAATAGATTGCTCAACCTTCCTTCCAAGGAGTAGCTGGTGGGTTTAAACCCCCAGCCTTCTGGTGAGCAGTCACATGCCTTAGGCACTACATCACCAGAGCTCCTTAACAAAAACTAGAAACAACTAAATGCCCATCCAAAGGGAAATGACTAAAAAAACATGGTCTATTCTTATTATGGAATTCTATGCAGCAGTTGAAAAAAGATCTACAGGTACTACATGAAACCTTCTCTAAAATATACTGTTAAGAGGAAAAAGAAGGTAGAAGAACTCTTTATATTAAAAGGAAAGCACAAAGCTCCATATTACATTTCTATACCATTTAAGTGCATAAAAGAGTGCCTAGACCATAGTGAATATTCACTAAATGCTAGCTGGCATATCTTGCAGAACATTCCCTTCAACAATGTTTCCCATAGAACACCTTTTAGTTTTCAGTATCACTGCTATAGATTGAATTATATTCCCCAAAAGGATATATAACTTCTGGTACCTTGTCTGAATATAGGATCACTGGAGATGTTATCAGTTAACATAAGGTCATACTGGGGTAGGGCGAGACCTAATCCAAAATGAGTGATGTCCTTTTAAAAGAGGAGAGGAGACACACAAGGGAAAAACAGCCACGTGAAGACAGAGGCAGATATTACACTGTGGTCTACAAACCAATATCGCAGGCCAGGCCATCACCAGTGATAGGACAGAGACAGGAAACAGATTCTTTCCCTCAGAGCCCTCAGAAGCAAGGCCATGCCCTGATTTCACACTCTTACCCTCTGGATCTGTGAGGCAATACATTTCTGTTCTTATAAACTACTCAGTTTGTGGTGCTGTGTTACAGCAGCCTAAAAAATTAATCATTTGTATTTTATAAAATGCACATTGCTTTCAATACATTTTTAGCCAACAATTATATAGGGAAATTTTATGTTTATGTTCTTGAAGCTCAATACAACATTTTAAACATAAGATGTATGGGGAAAGACATGAGTAACATCCAAATGCAATTGGTAAATGGTGGAATGGGGAGTAGATGTTTTGAGAAGCCTGCCGAATGCCAATCGAGGGGCCTGCTTCTTGAAGGTTGCTGATGCTAAAGAGCATCCCAGCATCATTTAACAGCTACATGGGTTGAGTGATCAGGAAGTCACAATTTAGGCATTTTATACCCAAATAAGGTACTTTGTTTCTTATATGAATATGTATTGTGTTTTAGAATTTGAGATGAACATGTAATTCATTTTATTTTTCTCCATTTAAAATAATTAGGAATTACCAATTAGCATCTTCTCACTTAACATCAGGAACAGATTGCTTGCATTAAGTGCCTGGTAATGCCTGCAAAAGACCCCTTCAAAGAGTTAAAGAGCAAAGATGTCACTTTGAAGACTAAGGTACCTCTAACCCAAGCCATGGTATTTTCAATTGTCTCACATGCGTGTGAAAGCTGGACAATGAATAAGGAAGGCATAAGAAGAACTGATGTATTTGAATTGTGGTGTTGGCAAAGAACACTGAAAATACCATGAACTACCAGAAGAACGAACAAATCTGTCTTGGAAGAAGTACAGATTCTTGCTCCTTAGAAGCAAGAATAGCCACACTTTGTTCCACATATTTTGGTCACTTTGTCAGAAGGGACCAGTCCCTGGAGAAGGATATCAAGCCTGGTAAAGTAGAGAGTCAGAGAAAAAGGGGAAAATTCTCGATGAGATGAATTGACCCAGTCAGTGGCTGCAATGATGGACTCAAGCATTGCAAAGATTGTGAGGATGGCGCAGGACCGGGCAGTGTTTCGTTCTGTTGTACATAGGGTTGCTATGAGTTGGGGCCAATTCATTGGCCCCTAGCAACAACAATGCTTGGATTGCTATGTTGTTGTTGTTGTGTGTCCTCGAGTCGGACCTGACTCATAGCGACTCCTTCTTGGGTTTCCGAGGCAGTACCACTACGGCAGTAGATTGCCCCATCTTCCTTCTGAGGAGTGGCTGGTGGGTTTGAACCGCCAGCCTTCTGGTGAGCAGTCAAGTGTCTTAGGCACTATGCTACCATATACATTTGTAAATACACAGAAAAAGACCAGGAAAGACATACATTTAACCAATGAATAGTGGTTACCTCTGGAGGATGAGGGGAGGATGGGAAGGGTTAAGTAAATAATTTTGCTTTATTTGTATTGTTTGAATACATTATAATGAGGATGTATTTGTGCATTACTTATATAAGTAAATAAAAAGAATGGGAAAAAAGGACAAAACTAAGAAAGATCATGAGGAGTTCTGGTGGTTAAAACATTGGGCTGCTAACCAAAAGGTCAGCGGTTCGAACTCAACAACTATTCCACGGGAGAAAGATGAAGCAGTCTATTTCTATAAAGACTTAAAGCTTTGGAAACCCTGTGGGGGCAGTTCTACTCTGTCCTACAGGGTCACTATGAGTTGGAATCAACTCAAAGCAGTTGGTTGGGTCTTTTTTTTTGGGGGGGGGGGAATCACAAATTTTTTCCTTGAAGAAAAAAAGCAAATAAACAAAAGGCCGAAAAGAGAGTAGAGAGGAGTAGGAGGAGTAAAAACAGAATCCTGTTGGATTAGAGATTTTCTTGGGAGAGTAAAATAGATAAAGAAATGTATCAGAAAGCTCTACTGTGTATTATGTGATATGCTTCCTTTTTGAGAGACTTCAGCAAAAGATAACTTTAGCAAAAGTTAACTTAAATTTTCAACACCATTTTGGAGATAAATATATATGTGTGTGTGTGCACATGTGTTGGAGGTAGTCTGGATGTTATGATGTATTATGACTGATCCCAGAGTGGCCCAGCTTTACCTGGGTTACACATGTCAGAATTCTCTCCATCTGTCAGCACTGTCTTCATTAGTGTGTTGGCTTAATTCTTATTTTTAAGTTTTAAGAGTTCTTTTTATACCCTGGAAACAAGTCTTTTATCAGATATGTGTTTTACAAATACCTTCACCCAATTCTGCGGTTTGTCTTTTCATTCTCTTAACATTGTTTTCTGCAGAGTAGAAGTTTTTAATTTCAATGAAGTCCAACTTATTAATTTTTTCTTTTATGAATTGTGGTTTTGATGTTTTATCTAAAAACTTATCTCCATACCCAAAGCCACCTAGATTTTCTCATGTTATCTTGTGGAAGTTGTATAGTTTTGTGTCTTGCATTTAGGTCTATGATGCATTTTGTGTGTGTGTGTGTGTGTGTGGAAGATGTAAGTTTTCTGTATAGATTTATGTTTTTACATGTGGATGTCTAGTTGTTCCAGCACCATTTGTTAAAAATGCTACTCTTTCTCTATAGAATTACCCTTACTGCTTTATCAAAATCCAGTTGACTATATTTGTGTGGAAGTTGGCTTAATTCTCAGAGATTCAATGTGTGGCAGGAAAAATGGCCAATGGCAGGCCCAAACCTACATCTTCATGGTTCCTGACCAAAAGAAAAACTCATCAACAGAAATACCCTCTCTCCTGTATGGCAACTCATAGGGAACACTCCAGTTGGCCCTACTTTGAGTGCACGTCCTGAATGTAGCAATGAATCTACTATTGAAGTCAGGGGAAGGGGATACCATAACATCTAGTGTCTGGCCCTCTGTAAGATGTCCTCAAACCAAAGCTATTATCATTGTTACTTTTATAGCTGTTTTTCTAGGAGGAGATGCTTTTGGAGAAGTTAGTTTGGTGTGGTAGGAAAAGTTTTTGATTTGGAGTCTGCTACTAGGTTGTCATGTTAACTCAGCAAGTCAATTAAGGGCTGAATAACATTTATTATATGTTTGCTGGTGCGTCACAAGTTATTTCATTTAATCTTCATGATTATTTTGTGAGGTAGATGCTATTATTATTCTTATTTTGTTGTTGACCTGACTCATAGCGACACCTCCTTGGGTTTCTAAGGCAGTATCACTACGGAAGTAGATTGCCCCATCTTCCTTCCGAGGAGTGGCTGGTGGGTTTGAACCGCCAGCCTTCTGGTTAGTAGTCAAGTGCCTTAGGCACTAAGCTACCAGAGCTCCTATTCTTATTTTAGAGATGTGGAAACCGAGGTTTGGAAAGAGGATAAGTAATTTGCCAGAATTTGTATCCAGGTTTGTTTCCAAAGTTCAAGTTCTAATTAAGAGATGGGTTTGATATGGGTGAAGGGGTTTTAAAAAACATACAATAATAATACATTAAAAAAAAAGAAATAAGATTAGCTATTAGTTGATAGTTTTTGAAGCTAGGTGATGGGCACATGGGGGTTCATGGTACTAGTCTTTGTTTCTGTTTGATATGTTTTATAAGACTTTTTTTTTTTTTTGAAATAAACAAAAAACAAAGTTCAAGTTATGAAGCTAGGCATGCTATTCCCAACTTAATCACTCATTTTGTTTCTTCATCTGTAATATGGATATATTAAAAGTATCTCCTCCACAGGATGGTATTGACAGTTAGATGAGCAATGCACTTGAAAATACCTTATCAATATTAAAATAACAAATAAGTTATTACAATTTTCCTGCTGCTTAAAATGTACAATTGGGGATGCTGCTGACACTGAAAACTTCTTGGTAGTGGGGATGAGAGTTCAGAAATATAAGAATGTCAAGTTGAAAGAGCCTAAAGGAGCACCCACTCTGTCTTCTGTCTGCCTGCATCCCTTCCTTTAGTGGACCACCCTTCATCACTTCACGGGGTTTCCACTGAGGATGTCAATCACACAATGACTAACTCCCCTCACTGCCTACTCGCACACCCCTAGGAGTAGGCATATGAACCAGCCTTGGAAAGTCATGGAATCTCATCTCCAGGGAAGCACACATGACCCATGCCCTACCTCCCCATGCAAAAAACCAAAAAAAACCCACTGCTGTCAAGTTGATTCCAGCTCAAGGCAACTCCATGTATTACAGAGTACACCTATTCCTCACTTATTGACTATCTCATTATCTGATATTTCATATTTATGACAGTAGTGAAAAATCTACTATCCAACTATTTTGCATATCAAAAACATATATCTCGCAGTAACACATGCCAAGGTGCAAGGAAAAAGTAACAGTGGCTGTGATGGTTAAGGTTATGTGTCAACTTGGTTGGGCCATGATTCTCAATGGTTTGGCAATTACATAATGATAATTTGGCAGTTATGTAACGATGTAATTTAGCAGTTATATAATGATATAATTTGTCAGTTGTGTTATTATGTAATTATACTCCACTATGTGATCTGATGTGGTCATTCTCTATATTCATATAATACCAATTTTTGCATATGGAGCTGGTCTTTGGAATCTAACAATGATAAAAGAGGAACGAGTGAAGAACCCCTCTATAGGGTTTTCTTGGCTGTAATCTTTACAAAAGCAGATAGCCAGGCCTTTCTTCTGCAGTGCTGCTGGGTGGGTTCAAATTGTCAACCTTTAGGTTAGTAGTTGAGTGTAACATCTGCACCACCCAAGGACCTCTACATGGGACCAATCCAAGGAGGATTAATTATTCTGAGATTTTCTATGTGGATGAAGCTGTGAGGATATAGGTTTGAGCCCACCCTTAGCCACTTTGGAGTTTCCAGCCTCTGTGAGAACCAAACCAACACACAAAGAAGCAGAGATCTACCAATGATATTTGAGTTCCTGGACCCAGCCATTTCTGAAGCTTGGCTCTTGAACTTTACAGTTATATGAGCCAATAAATTCCATTTGGGGCTATAAATTGGGTTTCTGTCCCTTGTAACCAAGAAAGTTCTGAATAATATTTCAGGAGACTTGACCAAAGTCAACCAGCAAATCAATCATATAGGCGAGGCAAGAACACAGGATCTGATTGAAACTGTTGCTTTCAGTAAGGAGCTCTGGTGGTGCAGTAGTTATGGCATTTGGCTCCCTGGAAGAAAAATGAGGCAGTTTGCTTTTCTAAAGTTTACAGTCTTGGAAACCCTATGAGTCAGAATCAACTCAATGACAGTGTTTGTTTCGGGTTTTTTTGGTCCCTTGCAGTAGAATCCCTGCTCTGATTATAAAAAGACATTAATTTGGTTTATAATTAAATGTGACTGATACTAGTTTTAATAACTTCATAAAACCCCTCTGTGCCAGATTCTGTCAAGCTCAAGTGGGCACAGGAGGGGCAAGCACTAGACCTCTTACCTTCCTCTCCACTGTCCCCCCGGTCCCCATCCTGGCCATCCTGGCCATCTTTGCCAGGAAAGCCCATTCTTCCCACCATTCCTGAGGGCCCTGGGGCTCCTGGAGGACCGGGTGGGCCCTGAGGGCCAGGTAGGCTGCAGATGAGTTGAGGGGAGCCCTTCTGGAAGTCCCTGCGGGCGAAGGCACCAAGTAGTGGGTCAGTAGCACAGGGAAGGGCACAGGCCAAGAGCACCCAGGAGATCATGGTGGCCACCTGTGGGAAGTAAGAGATGAGCAGGTGAGTGCAGCCAATGAGCTGAGCGGGCAGTCAGTCAGAAGGAGATTCAGGGGAGAAAGAGGAAGCAGCCAGGATAGACCCAATTATAGTTCTGCCTCATTATAATTTTGTTTCTTGATCTTTTCTGCATCACATATAAATAACTGGACCGAATGTCATCAAATTTGGGGACACATTTGGATGAGCTAAGTCACACTATAGGCTTGATCAGTACTCAGAATACACTTTCAGGGGCCTTGGGGATTGAGACAGTCATCCCCTGGAATGGCTGAAATGGAGGCAGGACCTACAGCCCAGTAACTGCCAACTGAGAGAAGCCAGGAATGGAAAGAAATGACACAAGGTTTCACTTAAATATTCAACACAAATGGAAAGTTATGAGTGCAGAAATACTTCAAACTGCAGGGGATGATTTGCATTGAGCTGGTTGTCACAGGGGACTTGGCGTAGCACACTGGAGGGTGAGAAGAAGTGAGGGTGCAGTTACTTACTGAGCGTGCATTGTTACCTAAGCAACACTGGCAGCCCTAACAGCACCTCTTCCAAGTGCCTTCTGGCACTAGGCACAGGCTAAGACCTTCTACACATTACTTAATCCTCACAACACCCTAGGATAGACATAGATGGGATATGGAGGCTCAGGGAAGTTGAGCAATCTGCCCATGCCATGCAATTAGCAGGGGACAAGGCTAGGATTAAAACCAGGCAGTTCAGGCCCAGGAGCTGTGGCCTCCTGGCCCAGGCTACATACAGTGTCCCTGAGGCTGGGGCAGCAACAGCATGCTCACAACAGAGACAAGAGTGCCATGCTCTCAGAGATGATCTACACTCTGTGCAGACACAGAAACCCAGGTCCAGGAATCAGCCGCTAGCCCAAGATTTCTCAACAGTTGGCTTGGTCCCTTTGCAATCCAAAGCCTCTATTCCAAGAGTGGGGACCCACATTCTTGCTATGGAGATGACCTCAAAGTGATAACTTGCTATGTGATCTTAGGCAAGTCTCTTTCCCTCTCTGAGCCTTGAACAGTGAGGGGTTGGACTAGATTCAAAACAAACCAAACCATATACTGTTGAATCAATTTCAACTTATGGTGACTCCACATGTCAGAGTAGAATTGTACTCTATAGGCTTCAAATGGCTGTGATCTTTTAGAGTAGATTTCCAGGCCTTTCTTCCAAAGCACCTCTGGGTGGATTCAAACTGTCATTTTGGTTAGTAGCCTATTGCTTAACTGCACCACACAGAGACTTCTTGGACTAGATCAGTGGTTCTCATGCCTGAGTGTGCATCAGACACACCTGGAGGTCTTGCTAAATCACAGATTGCGGGGTTCCACCCCCAGCGTTTCTGATTCAGAAAGTCAGAGTAGGGGATACAATTTGCATTTTTTTAAATGCATTTTATTGAAATATAATTTATATACAGTGAAATGCACAAAACTAAAGTGGCATGGATCAATGCATTTTTTTTCGAGTGTTCCCTCCCCTCCTGTCCCACCCCTGATAAGCAACAAGGAAAGTTTCCCTCCATATATAAACCTTTCCTTGACCCTCTACAACAATGAACTAATGCTGTATTTGTCTTTCTGGGATTGACTTATTTCACTCAGCATAATGTCCTCCAAGTTCATCCATGCTATACGGTGTTTTGTAGACTCTACATTATTCTTTAGTGCTGCATAGCATTCCTTTGCATGTATGTACCATAGTTTGGTCATCCACTCTTCCACTGATGGGCACGTAAGTTGTTTCTATCTTTACAATTTCCATTATTAACATGTTTCCAGGAGATGGTGTTGATGGTGGTCTAGAGGTCCCACTAGAACCACTAGACTAGATTGTCCAAGGTTTCTTCCACCCTGATGCAGAGCCCTTCAGACTCCAATCTGCCCTCTTTCCAGATATGAGGTCTTCACCATTGCCACCAGCCTTCAATGACCTAATCAGAGCTTTCCAGCACTGGGAACTCCCTGGCAGCTGCAGTGCTGGTAGCAAGGCAGGGACATGGCCCAGATCTTGGCCTTTGGAGTTCACAGTTCCTGCCTGAGCCCCTAACTTCCCTTCCCTTTAGACCCTGCTTTGCCCACTGGCCACAGGGGCCTATCTAGGCCTCTGGGCTGCTCTGGCTACTGCCCTGGATGTAGGCTGACCGTTATCTCCTGGTCCCTCTTTAACTATGGAAACAGATGAAGGGGACGGGATACCAGGCCTCTCCTGCCAGGGAGAGGGGGAGACCACAGCACTGAACTGCCCAGGGACTCAGGGGCTATTTCACCTCTAGCTGTGATGCTCCCCAGCTCTGTGACCTTGTGCACGTCACTTTTCTCCTCTGGAACCCAGGGGATTTCTCCAGATAAATATCAGAGAGGTGCTACTGGCCAAGTAGAGATGACTTGGGCAGTCCATATACTGTTTTAAATAACATTACACCCTATAGAAGGAGCCCTGGTGGCACAGTGCTTAAGCACTCAGCTGCCATCTGAAAGGTTTGAAACCACAAACATCTCCATGAGAGAAAGACCTGGTGATCCACTCCCATAAATAGTACAGCCTAGAAAACCCTATGGGACAGTTCTACTCTGTCTGATAGGGTCACTATGAGTTGGAATCATCACAGCAGCACCCAATACCCTGTAGTTAAAAAGTTATTTTCTTTTCAATTCCCTCAATCCTGATTAAGTCAAGAAAAATGTCTTAGCCTGGTGATAGTTTATCTTTAACACCTCTATGCCCCTTTTTAACATTCTTCTGTAGCAAAGAGCAGCCTCATTTGTAGCGATGTATATCCATTCTTTTTCTTTTCTTTTTTTCTGCTTCAAGATTAGAAAGATAT
This sequence comes from Orycteropus afer afer, assembly GCF_000298275.1. Taxonomy (NCBI): domain Eukaryota; kingdom Metazoa; phylum Chordata; class Mammalia; order Tubulidentata; family Orycteropodidae; genus Orycteropus; species Orycteropus afer. Next base: position 242,072 of record NW_006921844.1, on the reverse strand, counting down.
TCTCCTATATATAAATATAAATATATATATTCCACTCCCCATTTCATGCATCTGTTCTTAAAGAATCTTGGGCAGGCTCCCACAGATCTACATGGAGTCCCTAGCCAACCTCCAGGCAGGCACATAGAGTCAGGAACCCTGAAGCAAAGCCTATACTAAGATGCAAGGAAGGCCTGTGGCACTAATGGAAGAAAAAGATGGAACAGAGGTAGAAGTTAGCTTTAGAGAAGTTTCAAAGAATTACTTAATGGATGAATGTCAATCCAAAAAAACCAAACCAGTTGCCGTCAAGTCGATTCTGACTCATGGTAACCCCACTTGTGCAGAGTAGAACTGCTCTATAGAATTTTCAAGGCTGTGACCTTTTGGAAGTAATCATGAGGGCTTTCTTCCGAGGCACCTCTGGATGGGTTCACACCACCAACCTTTCAGTTAGCAGTCAAGGACTTAACTGTTTGCATCATCTAGGGACCCCCAGTGGGCTTAAAAGAGATATTTCCACCAAGACACATGAGATGTTGCTCTCATCCTGACAAACTAAGGGTCAGCTCAGAGTGCAGAGTTTTTAAAGGGAAATTTCAAGAGTCCATCCCTGATTCTAGGCACCCTCATCAGATTTAGGATTTTAAAATGTTGCCTATGCCTTTGGGAGAGTAGTGGGAGAATAAACATGTCTGAACCTGCTTGGGACAGCTAGAGGGTAAGAGGCTGGCTTGCTGACTGGGTGGAAGGGGAAACAAAGGCAGCTCACTGCTGCTACATGGGAAGGGGCTACCTTCTTGCCCTCCGTGGTAGATCAAAGGCATGAGACATCTGTATTACAAGTCAGCCTGGGCCAAAGGGATCCTGCCAGAAGTGAGGGATCTCAACAGTGATAACCATGTGGAGGGGTACCAGAAAGCCAGAAGCCAAGGGGAGGCCTAGACTTGCCAGCTAAAGAAATCTGTGCATTGCCACAGGTCAGAGAGCCTGTGAGGTGAAGAATGACTATACTCAAAGAATTTGTCCCTGGTTCCTGGGAACCAACCTCATTGACAACATTGTAAAGGGAAGAGGGAGGCAAAAATTAAGTTGCATTTGATTGTATCTCTGGAGTTACACTTGTTCATCATGAGTTGCATACATAATGGTAGAGGGACTAGGCAGATATGACAAACATGGTGAAAATGTTACATGAATGACAAGTACATCTGGAAAACTGTGATCTGTATGCCCCCTTTTGTTATTGTGTGCCATCAAGTTGATTCTCACTCATAGCGACCCTCTAGGAAAGAGTAGAACTGCCCTACAGAGTTCCAAGGCTGTAATCTTTATGGAAGCAGACTGCCTCATCTTTCTCCCATGAAGTGGCTGGTGGGTTCAAATCATCAACTTTTCGAATGGCAGCCAAGCACTTAGTCACTGTACCAGGCTCCTTAGACAGTCCGTAGGCTCTATACATTTCCATTTTCTTCCCACATCTTGGAGACAAGAGTCTCCAGGAACAGGATATGGTTACTTGGGAGCTGCTGCAACACACCTGGACCCCAGAAATTCAATTTCAAATTCTCTCAGGTTTGGGAAATGGTTTGGAAAGTTGCAATCTGCAAACACTTTGGACTAAAGAAAGAAGGAGGAAGGAAGAGGGTGGGAACAAGTCTCCAGGCTTAAGAGGATCCTGAGAACAGTTAGATGACAGGCACAGGCGGGCGGGAGAGAGAGGAACCATCTGTTTCCACTTACCTCTCCCCTTAGTCTTCTGACCTCCACGCCCAGCCCCATGGCCCCCAAAAGAGGGAGGAGGGCTTGCTCTCTGGCCCATGTCTGCCCTGCACTAGCTTCGTTGGACAGAGGGGACCCTGCTCAGTCACAGCTGGCTGAGTGCAGGCCCCAGAGCCTGGAGTGGATGGGGGAGGAGGGAACCTCTGAAACATGTGGGGAGGAAGAATTTTCTCCCAGCTGGAGCATGGAGGTTCCTGTAGCCCCAGAGGAGCCCTGGCAGCTTGAGCCAGGAACTATTTTGGAAATAAAGGCGGGGAGACTAGGTTTTGGTTCCAAACCTAAAGAGAGTGTCTTTGCTTCCATGTTACCTCAAAAAAAAAAAAAAAGGGGGGGGGGGCTCCAAATAGGCCTGTTCCCTGCTGTGTTCCCACCCTTCTGAATCTGGCCTCCACTCTACCCTCCACACCATGGTAGGAAGACAAATGGACTGAAGGGGTGCTTGGAGGTGAGCCAACACCCCAAGGAATTCAAAGACAGGTTAATTCTTCCAGTGCCTTTTAAATAAGTTTAGAATCACAAACCTGGGAGGGCTATCTAATCTAACCCTTTCTTTTACAGATGGGGAAACTGAGGCAGAGGCAAATTGACAATCACAATGTTCCAGGCATTGTGTGGAGCTCTTTACTGGAATTATTTGAAGTTTATAATCAAGCCCATGAAACATTGTTTGTCATCATATTTCTTTCAGGTTGTCATTCCATTTTTAAGGTGAAGAAATAGAGAATCCAAGAAGACAAATGACTTACCCAAAGTCATATAATCTATAAGCAATGGAAACAACATTCAAATCATACCTGAGTGTCTCTGAAGGCTACACTTAATTCACTACACAAGCTCCCTGCCCTGCTGTTTCTTCTTGTTTTATAGAAGAAGGAAACTGAAGCTCAGAGAGCTTAAGTAATTGGCCCACATTTATACAACTCATTAGTGGCAGAAGTTATAACTTAACATGGGTTTGGCTAACATTAGTGTCATAATACTTTCCATTATGTCAGTTTCCGAGATTTTTCCTCCAAAGTATCCCAAATTATAGAGGAGACCTGGAAGCATATGCCAAGGCCACACATAGCAATGGAAAAATTTCTTTGGTATCTTATATTTATTTTACAACTTATATATATACACATGCACACTGACACACACACACACACATATATATATATGTCATACATGTGTATGTGTATACACATATACACACACATATACATATATATGTATCTTTGAAAATGAAAAAGCAATGCTTTTTCTCCTTCAGGATACTTGAGGTAAATCAGTGCTGCCATTTGAGAGTGACACCCCCGCCCAACTCCTCACTTAGCTAAGGCCCTAATCTAATGAGAGCAGAACAGAGCCCAGACTTCTGGGCCCAAACTCCCTACCATAAGCCCCTTTGGAGAGTTGTTGAGGGCGTTCCCAGGGCCCGAAACAAATGATTAAGGAGTGCAAAGCTCTCCTCCACCTCCATCAGCTCATCCCTCCCTTGGATCCTGCAACAGCCTCTTTCCTAGTCCCCTACTTCACTCCCTGTCCTCCACTCCACATAGGACACGCCCCACATAAAGTTCTTAAGTTTGATTTTAATTTGCTCAATTCCACAAAGCAATCAGAGGGATCGTTTAAAAATAAAAATCAGCCACATCATTTCCTAAGACCCCCATATTGTACCTGCTGGCTACAATTAGAAAATGTCAGAACCTCTGATGTGCCCTCTTCCCTACCCACCCCTACTCCCCCCAAAAAAACAGATGCTGTCAACTCTGACTCATGATGACCCCATGAATATCAGAGCAGAACTGTGCTCCACAGGGTTTTCCATGGAAGCAGGAGCCCTGGTGGCAGAGTTGTTAAGTGTTAGCCTGCTAACCATAAGGTCAGCAGTTCAAACCCACCAGCTGCCCTCTAGGAGAAAGATATGAAATCTGCTTCTGTGAAGATTTATAGCTTTGGAAAATCTATGAGACCATTCTACTCTGTGCTATGAATCAGAATTCAATTCAATGGCAATGGGTTTGGTTTTTATCGGGCAGTTTAGATTACCAGGTCTTTTTTTGAGGCACTTCTGGGCAGACTTGAACCTCCAACCTTTTGATTAGCAGCCCAAGGTATTATCTATTTGCACCCCCCAAACCTCCTACAGGGGCCAAATGATCAGGTCCCTGCCTCTGCTCCAACCCCAGCTCTTCCAACTCTCTCACTGCTCTTCCTGGCCCAGTGACCTGGGTTCCTTCAGATGCAGCTCCTCTGCCTCAAGATGTCATCCCTTCCCCACAATCTTACCTGATCCACCCTCCTAGCATGCTGGCTCCTTACCCACTACGTAAAAGCCTAAACATCACTTCCTCTGAGGCTTTCCTGACATTCCCTCTCAGGCAGCGCTCTCTTTTGCCCCAACTCCTTGTTTGTTTCTTTCCTAGACCTTACTATACCATGCAGGTATTCACTTATTTGTTGCCTCACCTGTTCATTGTCCCATTGCCTATGCAATGCCTCTCCTGTTAAAACTGGAGGCACCATGAGGACAGGGACTCCAGCTGGCCATCTGCTACAACGCCAGGGCTTCTATGTCCTTGCCAACAGTAGGTGATCGAGAAATATTTGCTTTATTGATGAATGTTACAGATCCAGACTCTGCCCTCAAGAAAAACTACAATGAAAACAAACCAGTGGCCTAAATTCAAAAAGGAATCAAGTCACTTGGGTCCAAATAACTTCTCTTGCTTCCCTCAGTCTTTCTAATCCAAACTAGAACTAATGCCTCCCTCTTTTTTTGAACTCCTTAAAGCAGAGGGGCTGGATCTCTTAGCTGTGGGAATTTGAAGAATATCTCACATAAAATAGGTACTTAATAAACACTTGTTCAATTGGTCAGAAAAAACAAGTAAGCCTTGATTTCCTCTGTCTCCCTCTCATCCTCCCTACACACATATTTTGATTAACTATTTTGGTTTCTAAATTGTTGTTCTTGGAGGTGAAAAAAGTGTGAGCAGAATAGGAAAGCTTCATTACAGTCTTCCTGCTGAGGGGAAAAAAATGTTATTTGGTTAGTCCCCAGAAATGGAACCATGAGGAGCTCAAGTTGGATGAAGTTCTTAAGTCTGATTTTAATTTACTCAGTTCCTAGACCTCTCATCTCTCAGCTAAGTAGCTAATGAATCATAAATAAATATGTCCTAAGAAAACCTGAGAAGCTAAAGTGATCCAGCCTGAAGTCCAGTGTCAAGGAAGAGCCTTTTTCCTCCTCTCTCCCCCTGGTCTACAACACTGCCCCCATGGCTTATCCTGAAGGCACTCTACCCAGACTGTGATGTAGGTAGGACCAGTGGTAGACCAATGGATCTCTTACTCTCTTTGGACATGATCTGCCAGCAGAAATTCCAGAGACACTTGTCTTAGCAAGGCTCCTAAGCCTGGGCCCTGGAACAGTCCTTCCTTGGAGACTATTGTTGTTAGCTGCCATCGACTCAGCTCCCAACTCATGGTAACCCCATGCACAATGGAGTGAAACACTGCCTGGTCCTGGGCCACACCCATGATTAGCTGCAGATTGGACCACTGTGATCCACAGGGTTTTCACTGACTGATTTTCAGAAGTAGATTGCCAACGCTTTCTCCTAGTTTACCTTAATTGGGAAGTTCTGCTGAAACCCGTTCAGTGTCATAGCAATATGCAACTCTCCACTCCCAGAAAAAAAAAGTGATGGGGGATGGCTATGCTTGAGGCACATTGGCTGGGAATTGAAACTGGTCTCTCGTGTGGAAGGTGACTATTTTACCAATAAAGCACCACTGCCTAACCCCCACACCCACCCCTCACACACACACACACACACACACAGATTGCTGTTGTTGTTAGACGTTGTCAAGTCAGTTCTGACTCATAGCAACCCTATGTACAGCAGAACAAGATGTTGCCCAGTCCTATGCCATCTTCAGAACTGTTGCTATGTTTGAGCTTGTTGTTGTAGTCAATATGTCAATCTATCTTGTTGAAGATCTTCCTTTTTCACTGACCTTCTACTTTATCAAGGAGCTCTGGTGGTACAGTGCCTTAAGGTATTTGACTGCTAACCAGAAGGCTGGTGGTTCAAACCCACCAGCCACTCCTCGGAAGGAAGGTTGAGCAATCTACTTCCGTAGTGATACCACCTCAGAAACCCAAGGAGGGGTCACTATGGGTCAGATCTGACTCGAGAGCAGTGAGTTTGGTGTTTTTGGTTTTCTACTTTCTCAAGCATGATGTCCTTCTCCAGGGACTGGTCTCTCCTGATAACATGTCCAAAGTACCGGAGATGGAGTCTCACCATCATCCCTCCTAAGGAGCGTTCTGGCTATAGTTCTTCCAAGACAGATTTGTTTGTTTTTCTGGCAGTCCATGGTATATTTAATATTTTTCACCAACACCATAATTCAAAGGCATCAATTCTTTAGTCTTCCTATTTATTGCCCAGCTTTCACATGCATAAGAGGTGACAGAAAATACCATGGTTTGGGTCAGGTACATTTTAGTTCTCAAAGTGACATCTTTGCTTTTTAACACATTAAAGAGGTCTTTTGCAGCAGATTTGCTCAATGCAATATGTCATTTGATTTCTACACTGCTGTTTCCATAGGTATTGATTGTGGATCCAAGTAAAATGAAATCCTTGACAACTTCCATCTTTTCTTTGTTTATCATGCTATTGCTTATTGGTCAGTTGTGAGGATTTTTGTTTTCTTTATGTTGAGGTGTAAGTCATACTGAAGGCTATATAATCTTTGATCTTCATGAGTAAGTGATATAAATTATGCCCAAATAAATTTGGCCCATCTGTTATAAATTTATACTACACTGACAAGTAAGGGTGGTGGTTAACTCAGTGGTTAAGAGCCATGGACAACTCAGTCATTTACAGTTTCCTCAAATAACTAATGGGAGTCTACCTAACTCATGGAGTTTGAGTGATAAACAATGAAATAATGCATTTTAAATTTCTAGCCCAGTGCTTAACACCATGAATGCTCAACAATCTAAGAGAATTCTGCCTAAAATTGACCTTAATCTTAAACCCTTCCCTGTGAAGCCCTCAGGAAGCTACCTGCCTCATCTCTCAAGACAGATCTGTTATCATCTTCTTATTGAGGACTCCCCTGACCATGTAATCTAAAGTAGCCCACCCCCCTCTGCTTATTCGCTCAGACCACCCTGTGTTTGTTCCTTTCAAAGCACAACCCAACTTGTGATTATATATTCATTTGTTTCTTGACTTGACTGTGTGTCTCGTCCCTCTGGAATGGAAGTGCCAGGAAAGCAGGGGCCTGTCTATCTTGCTCTCTATTTTATCCTTTGAGCCCTCCACAGTGCCTGGAACACAGCAAGTGTTCAACACATAGTTGCTGAACAGACTTCAATGAACACAGTCACTTTCATAATTAATAAAATATCAATGGGCTCAAAATGATTTCAATAAATGTGTGATGACAAAACCACATTTGGCTAGTGAGAAAAACTCAGTGAGATGACTAGTTTTGGATTCAGAATATGTGAGTACCAGTCCTGATTTTGTAACTTACTGGTCATGTGACTATGGACAAGTCTTTTCATCTTATTTGGACCTCTGTTTCATCACCTGGAAAATGGAGAAATAACACATGGTCTGTCTCCCTTACAGGGTTATTCTGAGAATCAAACAAGATAATGGACATGAAAACAAAACACAATGCAAAAGTTAGAACCATGTTTAAAATTGTAATTGGCACCAACAGCAGTTGAACTAAGGGGAAACAGTCCAGACCTCCCACTAGGAGCCCCCTCCCACAGAGTTTCAGGTGGGAGCCAGTCTCTGATGGGGTGGGTGACTCTGACCCAGCAGGGCAATTCTCCTCATATTTGGAGATTCTCATCTGCTTGCCTGCAGATGAAACTCGCTGAAAATTCGCTTTGGTGGGAATTAGAATTCTATAATGAAAAACACCCCATGCCCTCCTGGAATTCCAGGAAGCAAATTGGAAGCAGTCCTCTGCAATTTTTCTGGAAAGCTGAGAGAGCTGACTGGAGGAGAGAGGGACTGTTGCAGCTCCTTACCTAGTGCTCATGAAACAGCCCCCTCTCCTGGGATCTCAACATTGATGCCTGTTTGGAAACTTTCCAGCATTCAGAATCTTAATAGAATGAAAAGTCATGAAACTCACTTGCCAGGAAACCAATAAAAACAAACTCACTGCTGTCAAGTCGGATCCCTCCTTGGGTTTCCAAGGTGGTATCATTATGGAAGTAGATTGCCCAACCTTCCTTCTGAAGAGTGGCTGGTGTGTTTGAACTGCCAGCCTTCTGGTTAGCCTTAGGCACTATGCCACCAGAGCTCCCCACTTGCCAGGAAGCCTAGAAGATAGACTATCATGCTGCTTTCTCTTGCTTTTTTATCCTTGATATTTCTGGCTCAGCCCTAGGGAAAGAGGTCCAAGGACAAACTGTGACCTCCCAAGGTCTCAGAAGCTGGGATCTCATGGGGGTTGTCTTAGCGGGCATTTCCGAAAGCACATAGGAAAGCAGCCTGGTGGCCACTTTATTAAAACTAAAGAACTATATCTTCTGAAATACACCCCCCCAAGCCCTTAGAAACCAGGAAACGTGGCCTATGTGTGATGTGGTGGGTGGATGAGCCGGCCACTCTCGGGCCCCAAGCTGCTTCACATCTGAGCCTGAGGTGCCTCCCTGTACAATGGGGGTAAAAGTCATACTTAGTGGGACCTGCCTCCAGCTGTTGTCTAATGTGGAGAACAAGGGCTGTAGTGAGAGGAATGCGACTGATGTGCAAGATATGAGGGGGAGGGAAGGAAGCCTGATGATGTTCATATCCTTGTATCATGCTTTTCCGAGGGTGGTGAGGAAATGGCCGACCACACTAGCTAGGGCTGCCCAATAGGGATATGATGCAAGCCACACTTTAATTTTAAATTGTCTAGTTTCCACATTAAAAAAGCAAAAAGAAACAAGTAAAATCAACTAATGTATATATTATTGTTTCAATGTGAAATCCAAATAAAATGACTAATGAGATAGTTTATACTCCTTTTTTCATCCTGTCCTTGTTAGTTGCTATGGACTCTTTCTGACTCATGGTGACCCCATGTAGTACAGAGTAGAACTAACTGCCCATTGGGTTTTCCTGGCTGTAATCTTACCAAAGGAAACAGATTGCCCAGTCTTTTCTTCTATGGTACTACCAGGTGGATGTGAACCACTAACCTGTAGGTTGGTAGTCAAGTGCAAAACAGCTGCACCACATTAGGGTCCTTTTTCAGCCTAAGTCTATGGAATTCAGTGTGCATTTTACACATAAAGTACTGCTCAGCCACATTTCACATGCTCCATAGTCACAATGGCTAGTGGCTACAAAACAGACAACTCAGAGCTAAGCATAAGTGCTTGAGTTCAAATCCCAGAACCTTTCCCAAGTTACTTACCTTCTCTCTCTCTCAGTTACTACCTCTAAAATGAGGATGACAATAATAGTACCCATCTCAGAAGGCAGTTTATAAGGATTTAATAACTAATATATGTAAAGTTCTCAGAAAAAGGCCTGACATATGTAAGAAGCCTTCTGGTTAGCAGTCAAAGCCTTAGGCACTATTCCACCAGAGCTCCTATAAAAAACATTATTGTTGTTGTTGCTATGTGCCATCGAGTTGGCCCCCACTCATACTGACCACTCCTTGGGTTTCTGAGGAGGTATCACTATGGAAGTAGATTGCCCAACCTTCCTTCCAAGGAGTGGGTGTTGGGTTTGAACCACCAGCCTTGTGGTTAGCAGTCAAGTGCCTTAGGCACTATGCTACCAGAGCTCCTTTATAAAAGCATTAGCTTTTACAATTTATTATTTCTGATCCTTCTGAAAATCAAATAACATAACAGATGTTAAACACAAAACAGGACACAACATTTAGGTACTGTTTAAAATTATAATTGTTACAAACTGCCTTTGAACTAAGGGAAAATAGCCCTGGCCTGCCACCATGGGCACCTGTGGCATTTCAGATGGAATGTCCTATATTCAATCCCTAAATTCTCCATTTTCACTTCAGCTAGTTCTAGTTGTGCTTCTGTCAGCTGCTACCAAAAGACAGCCTTGCTTCTATAATAGTAATGGGATTAACAAGAAATACAAACCAAAATGGAATTTTACCTGTGAATGGCTGAGGGAAGCCTGACCTTGGCTCCTGCCCTGTAGAGTTCCCTTCTGAAGGAAGCGTGGGGGTAGGGGCTGCCTTGGCCTGTACCTCTGAGCCACCTGACATGTTCGTGCTCCACAATGCAAAGATAAATGAAGCAATGGGCTAGTGCTTATCTTATCAAGTGGCAGGGCTTTATGACAGTCAAATGGACTTGGAACATGGATGCTCAACAAATAGTATGGTCCCCGCTTTCTGAGGGCACACGGTCTGGTTATATTGAGGGTATAGCCTGGCACACCTGTAAGACCAGGAGAGAAAGCAAGTCTTGCTCCTTCTTTCTCTTTATAATAGGCTTTCTCAAGAAGCATCCAAGTGCTCGCTTCGGCAGCACATATACTAAAATCGGAACGATACAGAGAAGATTAGCATGGCTCCTGCGCAAGGATGACACGCAAATTCGTGAAGCATTCCATATTTTTATGAAATATCATATAAATTTTTAGCATTTTTTTAAAGAAAAAAAAAAAAAAAAGAAGCAGCAGCATCCAAGACCACAAAGAAAACCCAGGAGCTGAGGGAAAGGTACAGAATCCGAACTTTGAAGGGGTGGGGAGAAAAGACTAAGTTTTCTTTGACTTCTCTTGGTCAACTCAAGGGCTTTCTCATCTCTATGGAGTCATTTCTGCTTCCAAAAGGTCACAGCCATGAAAATCCTGTGGGACAAAGGGTCACTATGAGTGGTAACCCACTAGATAGGAACTTGTTTTGTTGCCCTGTTTTAAACAAAACTGTAAAATCCTAATTCAGTCTATTGATGATAAGCTTTTTTATTAAGATTGCAGTTGCAAGGATCTCTGAGTGGGATTTAAAAGCTATGGAACACTGCTTGCCACTAAAGAAATGATAATCGGGATAAGACAGACCTCTTGTTGACTTGTAGGTCAGTGGCCTTATGCAGATCACACTGAACTATGTTTGTTAATTTGAAATTCTCTGGTGGCATAGTGCCTAAGGCATTTGACTACTAACCAGAAGGCTAGCAGTTCAAATCCACTAGCCACTCCTCGGAAGGAAGGTTGGGCAATTTACTTCCATAGAGATACCACCTCAGAAACCCAAGGAGGGGTTGCAATGAGTTGGGATCAACTTGATGACAGGGAGGTTTTTTTTTTTTTTTTTTTCAATGTAAAATGTTGGTGATTTTATGTTAAAATTAAGATTTCCAGCTTTTCTTGAAGACCTAGAGGACCTGGCAGTAGTGGGACTGCATTTGCGCAAAGTACCAACTGGCTGCCCTTGAGACAGAGCCTGTATGCTGCAGTGTCCACAGTCCTCCCCACTCCCAAACATACCCTTCACTCATTTATGTATCCTGCCCAACCCTGATCAGCATTTGATTTTCAAACCCTGATCTAGAGGAAAAGAGGAATGACACTCCATGTATGTTGTGTGTTCTTATTTTAAAGCTCTGTTGTTCATTATCTCATTTAGTTCTTCCCACAGTTCTAAGAAACAGAAAATTGAAATTGCTTTACCCAGGTCAAAGCTGGGGCGGAACCCAGGCCTGCTGGCTTTGGGCCCTGGCTCAGTCGCTCTACCTTGGCCTCTCTGCATGGGCACAGGATACATGTACATACAGCCTTCCCCAAGAGGGCAGCACTGTGTGTCTGTGTGTGTATATATGTGTGTTTTACCAGTATGTCATTTACTGAAGTACAGAAACCCAGGGGGAAGATTACTTGCTTTGAAAAGAGATTTATTTTACTTTCAAAAGTAAGCCTAGAACAGAACTTGATTATAGAAATATCATATGTAGGAGTTCACCTCATGGAGAAAAAGCAGTGTTTGCAGGTCTTTCTTTGGTCTGGAGGAAGGAGTAGGGGAAGCTGTGGGTGTGCTAGAGAACTCTGTTACCCCATGATGAACATACTAGGGCAGGAAGCAATCAGAGGTTGGGACTGTGGGAAAGAAGGATCAGTCATCCATATCCAGTTAGCAAGGTCAGGATAAGAAGAGTAGCGAGACAGTCAAGAACGGACGGGTTTGCAGAGAGAGAAGTAACTTCTCAGGTAACTTCACTGAATATTTGATGGAGACAGTAGTGTAGTTTCAAAGATGAACTGAGACTTATGAAAGGAATTGTAATTCATCCACATACTATGATGCCATTATAAAGAACAAGTAGACCCACATATGTGATGTGGAAAGATGGCCAAGCCACAGGGTTAAGTGAAAAAGGCAAGTTGCAGCATGGAATGGAATGTATGACTCTCTTTGAGTTTAAAAAAAAGAAAAAAACTAAACCAAACCTACTGCCCATCAAGTCGATTCCAACTCATAGTGACCTTCATTGGGTTTCCAAAGTGGTAAATCTTTACAGAAGTAGATGGCTCAGTCTGGTGGGTTTGAACCGCCAACTTTATGGTTAGCAGTCAAATGCCTTAGGCACTGTGCCACCAGAGCTCCTTTGAGTCAAAAAAAGGTAGATATAAATAAATAAAAATGTATTTGTATGTGTGGGAAGTTTCTGAAATGGTACAAAATATTGATGAAGTGGTTGGGATGTGTGGGCTTTTGCTTTTCACTTTCCACCTTTTTGTACAGTCTTAATTTCTTAAGTGTATGTTACTACATATATATATATATATATAGAGAGAGAGAGAGAGAGAGAGAG
>NW_006921844.1:217894-229386 GCF_000298275.1 Orycteropus afer afer | reverse complement strand
TATATATATGACATTTAAAAAAAGAGAAAGTGAGATTTAGGGATTGGAAGATAGGCAAGGTTGGCCTCATGGCTAGGAGATGGGGAAAAGTCAGACATTTGGAAAGAAACAAACTCTGTGGTGAGTTGGATGTATCAGAATGAAAGGCAATAGAGATATTTCGAAAAGTGTAGAGGGCCTGAGGAGTTGGCAGTATAAAGTAGGAGTAATGGATACAGTTGCCAGGTAACAGAATAGGTTGGGGAAGGCTGGTATGGATGGGTGGAAAGAAATGGAAGACACAAGAGGACAGATTCTGAACAATGCTAACTCAGCCTTGGAGTTGCTGGGTGGTGCAAACAACTGCTAACTGAAAGGCTAGAGGTTTGAACCCACCCAGAGATGCCTTGGAAGAAAGGCCTGGCAATCTGCTTCTGAAAAGTCAGCCACTGAAAACCCAATGAAGCAAAGTTCTACTCTGACACACAGGGGTCACCATGAGTTGGAACTGACTAGATAGCAACTGTTTGGTTAACTGAGCATCACCTTGGGTGGATATAAATAGGACATTTAACTGAGCATCACCTTGGGTGGATATATGTAGGACATTACCATTGATATTGCTGTTCAGCATGGCAGGAACACAGGATATTTGGGGAAGATGGCCAACGTAAGGAAGAGACCTCACCTATAAGCAAGAACTCTTGAAGGGTTCCACGCAGGAGTTTCAAGCTCTGTCAAAGAGCCCCTCAAGGAGGATCACACAGGTTGTGCCTAGGACTCACTTATAGTGTTAGGAGAGAGGTTAGCACTAGCAGCTATTGCAGTGGCAGAGCTACCCTGCTAAGGTCCTGGAATGGGGCATTAGCAGCAGGGCTAAAGAAATCAGAACAAAGTAAGTTAAGTGCTGGAGACAACTAGATTGGAGGAGGAGAGATAATGAAGAAAGTTATGAAGAATTGGGTACAAATCTGAGCTCATCATTTATTACCTCTATTGGGAGCTCTGGTAGCATAGTGGCTAAGACACTTGCCTGCTAACCAGACGGCTGGCGGTTCAAACCTACCAGCCACTCCTCGGAAGGAAGGTTGGGCAATCCTACTTCCGTAGTGATACTGCCTCGGAAACCCAAGGAGGGGTCGCTATGAGTCAGGTTTGACTCGATGGCACATAACAACAATAACAACAACAACAATGAGCTCAATTTACTCATCTCTACAATGTATTTAGTGGCAGAGTTTAAGGCATTTGACTACCAACCAGAAGTTCAGCAGTTCAAACTCACCAGCTGCTTGCCAGGAGGATGATGAAGCAATCTACTTCTGTAAAGATCTACTGCCTTGGAAACCCAATGGGGGTGGCTATGAGTTGGAATCCACTCAATAGCAGTGCGTTTTTTTTTTGGGGGGGGGGGAGGTGGTGCAATGGTTAAGTGCTTGGCTATTAATCAAAAGGTCAGACCCACCAGCAGTTCCATGGGAGAAAAGACCTGGCAATCTGCTCCCATAACGATTACAGCCTAGGAAACCCTATTCTTTCATATAGGGTGGCTATGAGTCAGAATCAAATGGACGGCATACAACAACAATGTATTTGATTAAAGAATGTTGTGAAGAATAAAGAAATAAAGCATTCTAATGATCTGGCACAGTGCCTAATACTCAGTAAATATTAACTATAATTTACTAGTTCGGGTTTTGGACTCAGATCCACCAGGGTTCAAGCCCCTTTTCCATCAGTCACTAGCTGTGCAACCCTGGGTAAGTTTTTAATGTCTCTGAGCCTGGTTCCCCTTTTGTGCATGGAGATAACCTGTTGCCACGAAGAAGAGACATTGCATATAAAGAGTTGGCAGTGCCTGACACAAAGTAGGTTAGATGTTCAATAAATGGTAGAGCTATTATTATAACAGGTAAACCACTGAACACAGCCTGGCACATAGTTAGCATTCAATAAATGGTAATAATTCATAAGACAGACACTGAGAGTCTGGAATTGGGTGGGGGGAGTTACCGGGCGCACCGAGAGGCGCTGACGCTCCTAGTGTCTTCCGTCCCATCACCGTATATCCAGCCCCTCCCGTCTACACTTTCTTGGCCGCGGGCGGTGGAGGTGCAGACCTGGAAAGCACGAAGCTGAACACTCACCCTAGCAGACGTAGGCCACGTCCAGGGGCGTCCGGAGCGAAGAAGCTCTCAGCAGCGCTCCGCCTCCGCCTCCAACGCCGCAGCTACACGGCCAGGCGCGGGCCCCAGGCATAGTTTTCCCATCCCGTCATCCGCTAGAGCAATGATGGTCACGTGGTCCCTCCAGGAGCGCGCGGCGTCGGCCAGGAAGCTCAGTCTTTGGCATGGGTTTATAAAAGACTTCCAGCGCTGGTGAAAACTTGCATGTGTGGCTGCATCTCTCTCTGTGTATAATGTATCAGCATATTTGAGAGTTTACGTGCACGAGAGTGATTTGCATGTGTGTTTGCAAGCGTTGAGGTGTCTATGTCTGAAAAGACACCTATGCGCACATGCACGTGAGCATTGACCTCAGTGTGGACCTGAGAGTCCATGTTAACATGTGAGTAGAGTACATTCCCTGTGTACTGAGCAGAGGCATGTCCACGGTATGCCAGGCATGGCACGTAGCCGGGTGGCAAGTGAATGGGGGGGGGGGCACTGAATAGTTTATATTAACCTTGTGTGGGCCAACGCCTTTCTTCCAGCATGGTAGACACAGAGGCATAGCAAAAAGGGGCCAAAAGGAAACACATGCACCAGGGAACAAGTTCAAGGGGGTGTCGGAGGAGATGCGAATGACATTCCCGGGCACCTTTCAGACAGTGCACCAAGAGGATGGGCAAGCCTTTCTTTTTTCTTCTTTTGAAACAAAAAATGGATTTTCTTGAAAAGATACCGGTTATCTCAAACAAGCAGGCTGAAGAAATAATACGAAATAATCTGGAGATCACAGGAACAGGGACATGGATAGAATGAATATCTTTAAGACACAGCTATCTTTTTTTTTCAGTAATTTTTATTTTTAAAACCATATTTTATATTGCTGCTAGCTTTTCATATAAACAGTATTCAGTTTTTGTTTTTTCTTTTACCTTTCTGTTCACCCCAGTTAGTATGTGTCTATCCTAGTCTAATTAGTGGTTTACCCTGGTAACCATCAAAGAATATTTCTTTATTTGTGAAACCCTTCTCTTGACTTTTTACACTAGTAGCCTCATACAGTGTTTGACCTCTTAAGATTGACTAATTTCACTCAGCACAATGGCCTGTAAGTTCATGTTATGAGATGTTTCTCAGATTCATCATCGTTCTTTAACATTGCATAGTCTATTGTGTGTATGTACCATAGTTTGTTTATCTGTTCCTCCACTGATGGACATTGAAGTTGTTTCCATCTTTTTGCTATTGTGAATAGTGCTGCAATGAATATAGTGTGTATCTTCGTGTCCAGGCTTTTATTTCTCAAGGATATATGCCTAGCAGTGGAATCCTGTGGTATTTCTATTTCCAGCTTTTTAAGGAAGCGCCATTCTACAGTGGTTGCACAATTTTATAGTCCCACCAGCAATATATGAGGGTTCCAGTCTCTCCGCACCCTCATCAGCATTTGTTGTTTTCTGAACTTTGCTATTAGTGCTGGGTGAGATGACAGCCCATTGTTGTTTTGATTTGCATCTCTCTAATGGCTAATGTCACCACCTATCTGTCAGTCTGTGGTACTCTAGTGGCTATGCCACTGGTATTTCAAATACCAGCAGGGTCACCCATGGTGGACAGGTTTCAGCAGAGCTTCCAGATTAAGACAAACTGGGAAGAAGGATGACGCCATCCACTTCTGAAAAAATCAGCTAGTGAAAACCTTATGAATAGCAAGGATTGTGAGGATGACACAGACCAGGCAATGTTTCATTCTGCTGTTCATAGGGTTGCAATGAGTCGGAGGTGACTTGACAACACCTAACAACAACGGCTAATGAATGGTCATGAGCATTTTTTCACGTTAGCTGCCTGAATGTCTTCTTAGTGAAGTGTCTGTTCATGTCCATTTTTAATCGGATTATTTGTCCTTTTGTTGTTACATTATTGCTGTTTTCTATAAATTTTAGAGATTAGCCCTCTGTCCAATATATCACTGCCAAAACTTTTCCCTCGTCGGTGGGTTCTCTTTATACTCTTTTGGTGAAATACTTTGATGTGCAAGTGTTAATTTTTAGGAGGTCCCAGTCCTCAAGTGTTCCTTCTGGTGTTTGTGCATTTTTAGTTATATTTGATAATGCATATTTATGCCCTGAATTAGGGCCCCTAAGTTTGTCCCTACTTTTTTCCGTGATGGTCTTTATGGTTTCAGGTTTTAGATCCAACTTGACTTCATTTTTGTATATGGTATAAGATATGGGCCCTGTTTCATTTTTCTGCAAATGGTTATCCAGTTTTCCCAGCACCATTTATTAAAACAACTATCTCTTCCCCATTTAATGAGTTTCCACCCTTTACGAAGATCAGTTGTCCATAGGTGGATGGATTTACTTTTGGGTTCTCTATTCTGTTCCTTTGGTCTATGTCTTTCTCATTGTACCAGTACCAGGCTATATTAACTACTGTGGCTGTATAGCAGGTTTTGAGATCAGGGAGTGAGGTCTCCTACTTTGTTTTTATTAAAAAAAAAACAAAAACAAAAAGAAACTCACTGCCGTCAAGTCGTGTCTGATTCATAGTGTTTCTGAGGCAGGATCACTATGGAAGTAGATTGCCCAAGCTTGCTTCTGATGAGTGGCTGGTGGGTTTGAACTGCCAGCCTTCTGGTTAGCAGTCAAATGCCTTAGGCACTACGCCACCAGAGTTCCCTCTTCTGTGGTACTTATCTGGGGCCTCTTTTCTTTCCTATTAAAATTGGTGATTAGTTTTTCTATCTCTTTAAAGAAAGATGATAGAATCTGGATCAGGACTGTATCCTCTCTGTAGATTGCTTTGGATAGTATTGACATTTTCATGATGTTAAGTCTTCCTAGCCATGTGGATATCTTTTTGTTTCCTGTAACAGTGTTTTGTAGTTTCATTTGTAGGAGGCAGGCCTTTCTCCCGATGGTGGCAGCTATCAACATCTACTCATCTTGAAATTGGGGGAGAAGCTAGAAACTTAAGAGATTGCCCCTAGGTGGTCAAACTAGGGCTGGAGAGGTGGAAAGCACAATTTAGAGATTGCCCCTGGGCACTCATTATCCTTGCTATGCCCCTGCAGGTACACAATTTTAGTGTTTACCATATGTGCTATTTTCCATAGATAATGCTTATAGTACTAAGTATGCATGTAATGAAGAGTGATTGTACATGTGTTTAGGTGTGTATGTGCGTGTATGTATTACACATTATACAGCTCCTGTATATACACATACATTCATATACCCAAGACTGTGGGTTAGTATGTAACTGAAGTATAGTTTCTGGGTATACATGATAGTGGCTAGATATGTATGACTGGTGCATAACCACACATTAGTGTATATGTTCATGAAATCAAGATATCAAATGATGTATTGTATTGGACAAATCTGCTGCAAAAGACCTCTTTAAAATGCTAAGATGAAAAGATATCACTTTCATGTCTAAAATGTGCCTGGCATAAGCCATGGTACTTTCATTTGGGCCATATGCATATAAAGCTGGACAATGATGAAAGACTAAAGGATAATAAATGTGTTCAAACTGTGGTGTTGGCAAACGATATTGAATATATCATGGACTGCTGGAAGAATGAATAAATCTTTTTTGGAGGAAGTACAGTCAGAATACTCCTTAGGAGAGAAGATGGCGAGACTTTATCTTGCTTACTTTGGACAGGTCATCAGGAGGGTCCAATTGCTGGAGAAGGACATCATGTGTGGTAAAGTACAGGGTCAGTGAAAAAGAGGGAGACCCTCAGTTAGATGGATTGACACAGTGGCTGCAACAATGGGTTCAAACATAACAACAATTGTGAGGATGGTGCAGGACTGGGCATGTTTCATTCTATTATATATGGGGTAGTTTTGAGTCAGAGCCAACTCAATATCACCTAACAACAACATGTTCATAAAGTCTGTGTGCACCTGTGTTTGTGCTTGTTTAAGTGTGCAGTGGCTCATTCCCTGTGTGTTTACATGACGTGGTATGGATTTTGTCCAGACCTAATTGTGCAGGTACATAATTGTGTGGATGAGTGCCTCATTGTCCCAGCCCTTGTGAGGCCTCCCATCTTAAGGTGAGGCCTCACTGGCCTCACAAACTCTCTGGCCCAATCTTAAGTCATTGAGAGAAGTGTGCCTTGCTTGAGGGTCCCAGCTCCCAGAAAGAGCAGGTGAGGCTGTTTAGGTAACAAGCAGACACTGGAGGAACGAAAAATCACCAGATGCCTGGCTGGCCTTTGCTTCTCTTTTCCATTGTTTTTACCCTTTCACTATCAGTATTTTACTTGGCTGCCAGAGTATCTGGTTCACAGCTGGTATATGACACAAGGTTTACAGTCAGAAGTCTAATGCAGGTTTATATTAGAATATTAAGGCTGGTTCCACCACCTTAGACAAGTCAGTTAAACTCATAGACAGTTTCAGTTTTTGGAAAGTGGAAAGAATAATTATCATATTACCTGCATTTGTCTTTTCCCCAAAGTTGGGACTCTCCCCCATAACAGTGTTCAGTAAACCACTGTATATATAGGGAATAATTATTAATATTTTTAAAATACTGAGGATGAAAGTAAGCTCAACATTCATTCAACAGCTATTTAACAAGGTGCTAGTGATAGAGAGGGGAGCTCTGGTAGCATAGTGGCTAAGGCACTTGACTGCTAACCAGACGGCTGGCGGTTCAAACCCACTAGCCACTCCTCGGAAGGAAGGTTGGGCAATCCTACTTCCGTAGTGATACTGCCTCGGAAACCCAAGGAGGGGTCGCTATGAGTCAGGTCTGACTCGACGGCACATAACAACAACAACAACAAGTGATATAGAGAAGTAAACCACATAGGCTTCATGCTTACCCTTATGAAACTTAGCATCTAGTGTGAATGACACAAGTGGCTACAAGTGCAATGAGTGTTACAAACATTTATTACCCATCTTGAATGTTAGGACAAGGATATGAACTTCTGGTTCAGTGGGGAGAATGAATAAGAAAACAAATTATTTTAAGAGACAAAATGTGATAAGTGCCATAACAAAGGTACAAAGTGTTCTAAGAAATGAGGAAGATCTTCCCCTTCAACTCAAATCAATTCATTTTACATTTTTGCTTAGAGAACATGCCCAGCATTGAACACAAGGTGAATGGCATAGGACATTAATGGCCACAGAGAGTTTGCAATCCAGTAGAGGCAGTCTATGTGCCAGATAGAGTAGAATACCTTGACCCACATCTGTCAAACCTCTCTTGGATGTCCAAACTACAAAGACTGGAAGGCTAAAAACTCAATTCCAAGACTCCTTGCTAATGGGGTTCCCATTGTAATTAAGGATTTGCAAGTCATGTGTAGTTCTGTAAGATCTGAATTTAGAATTTAGTTAGGTGGGGAGAAGGCAGCAGTCTGGAAGGAATTCATTTTGCTTGTGCCAATCTGGTACAGTGGTTATTCAGCTTCTAACCAAAAGGTCAGCAGTTCGAACCTACCAGTTGCTCCATAGGAGAAAGTTGAGGCAGTCTGCTTCCATAAAGATTTATAACCTTTATTAGTCCCATGTTGTTGTTGTTGTTATGTGCCGTCGACTCAGACCCGACTCATAGCGACCCCTCCTTGGGTTTCCGAGGCAGTATCACTACGGAAGTAGATTACCCCATCTTCCTTCTGAGGAGTGGCCCATATCTGGTTAATATACTAGAAGGGTTTCTGTATCTTCACTTGAACTCTAGTTAATGAATCATTTTGTTCTTACAAATGATAACAACAACAAAAAAAACAGTCATCAAGTCTATTCTGATTCATAGCAACCCTAGAGAGTAACAGGAAGTTCATACCCATCAGCTGCTCTACAGGAGAAAGATGTGGCAGTTTGCTTCTGCAATTAGATTTTAGCATTGGAAATCCTACGGGGCAGTGCTACTCTATCCTATAGGGTTAATATGAGTATGAGTACAAACAATTCTTTGCTATGAAAGTCAGAGAAGGGAGATGAGTATGGATCAGGACAGGGAAGAAATCCAGAGGACTGCCTTTTTTAGTGTTGCATTCATTTCTTCCCTCTATTCACTTCCTACCCTTCCCTTAAAATCTTCCATTCAAATTAATCAATCAATTAAATATTGAGTGGCTACAATGCACACAGAACTCTGCTTGTAAATGGGATCACAGTGATGAACATGTAAACAAGGTCCCTGCCTCCATAGGCTTATGAGAAGTCAGATGTTAAACTAGCACTCAAATTCACATATAATCCAAAATTGTGGTAAGAGTTATGAAGGAAGAGGGAACCGTGGGAAAGAATGGTGGTGTGGAGTGTATGAAATAACTTATTTTGTTTTGGGAGGTCTGAGAAGATCTCTTGAATAGGTGACATTTAAGCTGAGTCCTAAAGAGGGGGTGGGGAGCCAGCTATGCAGAGTGGGAAAAGAGGATTGGGGAAAGCAGGCAGAAGAAGCAGAATTTATAAAAGCTACATCTTTCCAATGCTCCCTTGAGTAGCACTTATAGGATTAAGATTATAATTTAGCCTCTACATAGTCTAACTTAAAGCCCTCTACAATTTGACCTCCTTCTAGTCATTTCTCCTATACTTCTTGTCTGGCAGGATTTCTTACTATTTACATTTGGGACTGGATAATTCTTTGTTGTGGAGGTTGTTCTGTGCATTGTGCAATGGTTAGTATCTCTGGCATTTACCCACCAGGTGCCAGAAGTAGCCCTCCTCCCTTTTGTGATAACCAAAATAACTCCAGACATTGTCCAGCATTCCCTGAAGACAAAAATCCTCCTCGGTTGAAAACCACTGTCCTATGGGGAATGGTCAGGGTGGTCTCTTTTCTGTTTCCAAAAGGCACCTCTATGCACTTCTATGCTTCTGCACCTCCACTTATGCCATTCCCTCTATGTCCATGTCCACTCTTCTACCTTTCCAGAAAACCTTATCCATATGTCTACTAGAAATTCATGGCATTTATCTGCCCAGAATTCCTCTTCCCATTGGGAGGATTCTGTTTGGAAGAGTCTCATAGATTTTGTGTGATGGGGAAAGAGTGGTCCATCCTAGTGGTCCTGCTTGCCCTCTGTCTGTAAGGCAGGTACCCAATTATTAGTCCAAACATGTGACCCATGCATAGTCAATTAGAAGAGTCTTTCCACATAATCTCCATGAGAAGATACTTCTTTCCCTCTTAATTGTTAACTGTAAGGACTTCACTAGCCATATTTCCTGCAACATGGAGAGAGTCTGCTTATGGCAGGATTCCAAACCAAAAAACCAAACTCACTGCCGTCAAGTCGATTCGACTCATATAGCAATCCCTCCTTGGGCTTCCAAGGTGGTATCTCTACAGAAGTAGATTGCCCAATCTTCCTTTCGAGGAGTGTCTGGTGGGCTTAAACCACCAGTCTTCTGGTTAAAAGTCAAATGCCTTAGGTACTATGCCACCAGAGCGCCTATGGCAGGAGACAATGACAACATTATAAAACAACAGAAGCAGATTCAAGCAGAACTGAAAGGTGGAGAGAGTGAGTGCTATAGCTAAATTATTAGTCCTTTCTTCAGATATTAGTACTAAAATATTTATGTTCTCCTTTTCTCACTCTCTTTAAGCTAGTTTGTTTCTGCTAGTTGCAAAGAGTCTAAATGCAGATCTTTCAAAACCTAGTTCAAATCTCACACTTTCATGAAGTCTGCTCAATACAGACTTGTCTGAATAAAAAAAAGGCTTTCCTTCCATTCTGAACTAGGAAATGCTATTACAGGTTTTCTGGAGCCAG
The DNA here is from genome assembly GCF_000298275.1 of Orycteropus afer afer. NCBI lineage: Eukaryota > Metazoa > Chordata > Mammalia > Tubulidentata > Orycteropodidae > Orycteropus > Orycteropus afer. The sequence goes on along the minus strand of NW_006921844.1, from coordinate 219,471 downwards.
CAGCTGATTCTGCACATCTCTTCCTAACTCTGAGTTCACTGCTGTCATGTTGTTAGCTTAAAGTGGTCACAATAATTACACCACAGAAATCAGCAAACACCACAAATCACGGCTCTCTTTCTCTCCCCCATTCCCTGCACTCAGCCTGTTTACCAGTACGCTACTGTCTAAATTGGTTCTTGATTGCAGCATTCATTTGGATATTGTCGTGGGCTCTCTAGACAATATTTGGATATTGTCTCAGGTTCTTTAGAGGAGCAAACCAGTGAAGCACATATATAAACATGTATAGGGAGATTTATTTCAAGGAAATGGCTCACACAGTTGTGATAGCTGGCAAGGGCCAAGAGAAGATGGCAGGAATACACAGAATCACTGTACCAAAAAGAACTGGTCGATCTTCATCCATTTCAGGAAGTGGCATATGATCTAGAACCAATGGTACTGAAGGAGGAAGTCAAAGCTGTAACCCATGGGTAGGTGTCATGCTGGTGGCTTATCCTTACTTGTGCTTTCAGGGGTTGATGAACTCAAAATCATCAGGTCAGGCAGCAGGCTGCTGGCTCATGTCCCAAGAACCAGAGGTCAAAGGATGGTGAGTTGGATGCAGCATCAAGAGAGAGTGAGCTTTGTTAGAACATCCATATATATTGGATGCAGGCCACACCCCAAAGGAAACTCCACTTTCAACTGACTGGCTGCTCACATCCATTCCAAAATGGAGGATGACTACATAATATCTGCAAAGCCACTAGGAATCTTGGCCTAGCCAAGTTGATACATAATCATAACCGATAGTAATCATACTATTTGATACTGATTTATGACATCTCATGATTTTTTAATATAGTAAGATTTAGAAGACTTGTACCCCTTGTGATAGTTGGAGCTGTGTGTCAACTGGGCTGGACCACAATTCTGTGTAGTTTAAGCAATTGTGATGTGGGTTGTTCCCATGATGGGATCAGATGTATATGTTTTGAGCAGCCAATCCATTGAAAGGGAGTTTTCCTAGGGTTGTGGTCTGCTTCCAGTATATTTATGGACATCCTAGAAAAAGAGACACTCTTCTGTGGATCAGGATTCTGTTGTGCTGTCTACAACTGTCCGTGAACAAACAATCCACCATTCAGCCTGGAGATCTTAGATTTGTCATTCATTGGAGTCAACAGCCATATTGCCTGCCAACCTTGAGCTCGTCAGCCCCTGCAGCTGTGTGAGTCAGGAAAAGCCTCCAGCTTGACATTTGATCCAAGAACTTGGGTCCTGACACCTTCTATAAGTGTGTGGATAATATCCATACGCCTACAAGGAAGACCCATTAAGACGACTATTATTCAAATTTATGCACCAACCACCAAAGCCAAAGAGGAGGAAATTGAAGAATTTTATCAACTTCTACAGTCTGAAATTGACGGAACATGAAATCAGGATGTGTTAATTATCACTGGTGACTGGAATGCAAAAGTCGGAAACAAAGAAGAATCACCAGTAGTTGGAAAATTTGGCCTTGCTGACAGAAATAATGCTGGAACTTGTATGGTAGAATTTTGCAAGACCAACGACTTGTTCATTGC
>NW_006921844.1:178169-215925 GCF_000298275.1 Orycteropus afer afer | reverse complement strand
GGTACCTAACAACACAACAACAACAACATAAGTGTGTAGCTGTTTTCCTAAGATAAATTTCTCTTTCTCTCTCTGTAAGCTTTACTGGTTTTGCTTCTCTAGAGAATCCCATTTAACACACCCCCTGACCTACACTGCATCTAAATCTTCAGAATATCAAGGAGGGAGAGGTCCTAAGAAATGATTTGGCTCATGGGTCTCATTTTACACATGAGAGCAGAGAGGCCCAAAGATACTCAGTGACTTGGTAATTAGTTGTGATGTTGTTGTTGTTATGTGCCGTCAAGTCGGACCCAACTCATAGTGACCCCTCCTTGGGTTTCCGAGGCGGTATCACTACAGAAGTAGATTGTCCCATCTTCCTTCTGAGAAGTGGCTGGTGGGTTTGAACCACCAGCCTTCTGGTTAGCATTCAAGTGCCATAGGTATTATGCTACCAGAGCTCCTAATTAGTTATGAAGCCAAGGCAAAAAAAGTCTAAGACCTTTTAGACTTATGTCCTTTATTAACATGTAAGCTATTCTGGCCTTCCTCTTTCCCTTTTTTTCCTTTTCTCCAATTTTTGTGCAAAATAACATTTAAAAACTATTGCTAAATTATTCCAAACATTTCATGGATACAACCCAAATTGTCAGATGCATACTTTCAACAAGGGGCTTTGGGGCTGTGAAGTTCTCCAGAATGAGGTAATTCCAAATGTGGTCTCACTGATGTTGCAGCACTGAAGAGACAGCTCTTCATACAGAGGATTTGCTGCCATTCCACAGACTTTTAAACCACCAAGCTGGGCTGCTGTACTCACTGGCACAAGGTCATTTGAGGGAAAAGATCAAAATGACCTCAGTTAAAAGACCATAATGATGAAGTGAATGTTGGCTGTTGTGTATAGTATGTCACTTAGAATGACAAAAGATGACAGTTCAACCATAAGGAAAATGTAATGAACTTGCAGATTTGGCAATATATATATATAAATTTAAAATTACACAATGTCATAGGAATTATCTAAGAATGTTAAAACTTTCTCCGGAATAGGTAATGGCAGTCCAAAAAACTTTCCCAGAGGCATGGGCAGAGACATGAATATTTATTCAGAACAGAAACAAAGAGAATCAGGAGAGAAAGAATTTAAAAGACAGAAGATAAAAGAAAGTAGGCTTACAAACGTTGCTAGCAATTCAGCATCAAGCGGTGGCAGGCCACAGTGGATCCAAGATGACCACTAACCGCCCTCCCACTTTGCAGGGATATTTATACCTGACTTTGAGGAATTGAGGACAGGGCTATGTGACTTGCTTCAGACTAAGTGGCACTGGCTCCTGATGGGGGGGGGGGGGCCTTGGACCACCACCTGTGTGTGCTCTGATAAGACCCTGCCAGTTAGCAAGCTTTACTGCTTAAAACTATGCTAAGAATAAGTTAAGATGTTATAGCAAAGGTGGTTAACACCAGATGGAGGGAGAAGGGAGATACGTGACAGGGAGGGAGAAGGAAAACAGCTTGCAGTTCTTATAAGCATGGCTAAATAAGATGGGATCTGAGAGCCTTTTTTGAGGGGGTTGCAATTGCTGACCATATACACAATTTATAATCTGGCCTAGGAGTTCTATTTTCATGGATTTACCTGGAAGTAAGGATAGGGGTATTCATTAAGACTTCGAACTAATAAGAAACTGGACATAATCTAAATACCTATCAATCAAAGACTGATTGAATAAATTATTATATATACATAGAAGCAGAATTCTATGTACTATTATGAAATCTTCTCCAAGATTTATTGTTAAGTGAGAAAAACATGGAGCAGAACAGTGTGTATAGTTTGTTACCATTCGAGTTAAAAAAGAGATAAATGTACTGCTGGCATTATCTAGTGCTGCTGTAACAGAAGTATCACAAGTTGATGGCTTTAACAAACAAATTTTCTCATAGTTTAGGAGACTTGAAGTCCAAATTCAGGATGCTGGCTGCAGAAGGCTTTCTCTGTTAGCTCTTTGTCTCTTCAGCTTCTGTTTACTACTGGTTCCTTTGAGATCTCCATGTGGTTTAACTGCTTTCTTCCCCTTTCTTGGTCTATTTAATCTGCTTCTTCTATATTTTGTAAGAGATTGACTCAAGATACACTTTATGCTAATTCATCTTCATTAACATAACAAAGACAATTCTTTCTCAAATGGGATTATAACCTCAGGCATAGACATTAGGATTTACAAATTTTGGGGGATACAATTCAACCTATAACATACACACATGCTTATATGGGCATAATCTATTAATAGAAGGCAAGAAATTGTCTCTGGTTAGGGTAATAGGAACACAGTGGTGAGAGGGAGAGTTCATTTTCACTGTACATCTTTTGGAACTATTTGAATTTTAAAATCATGGAAATGCATTATCAGTTCAACACCTTCCTCTCTCTACTCCTGCCCCCTTGCTGAACAAATAAAATGTAAAGCACATGCTATGTTGCAGTTTTTGAAAATGCTTTTTTAACTCTATAGATGAGCTGGAATCTGATGTTATGGCAGAGGTTAAAGAGTTAATAATACCCTCCTTACTTTCTATTTATGTACTTTCTAAAAAAAAAAAAAATTTTTTTTTTTTTTTTAAATAGCAACTTGTTCCAACTTCCAAATTTGGGACAAGTGTTTCCCTATTACACACAGTAAGAGTGAGGGGCAGAGTTGGGATGAAAACTCAGATTTTGGCTCCAATCATAAGTTCTTTCTAGTAGACCATATTTAGCTGAGCAGAAGACTTCAAAAGTAGGTTTCAGGGGAAGGAAAAGAAGAACCAGGAATTTATGAGTGGCCTGTTTAGCCTAAGGTTTCAGGAGAGTTAAAGCCCTGAGCCAGCTAAGTCCAAACACAAATGAAATCAGACCAAAATAGACACTACTTATATTCAATAGGAAATTACTCAGAAAAGTCCAACTGGTTTCCAGATGTAACTTAAAGGGCCTCAGCTGGAGAGACTTCACTTTGGAATCTGATGCAAAAAGCTCTTGATGAGGTTTCTCCACTCAGAGTGTGGATTAGAAATGTACAGACTTTGATTTGGGGGAAATGCCCTGTTAAGGAGCTCTGGTGGCATAGTGTCTAAGGCATTTGACTGCTAACCAGAGGGCTGGCGGTTCAAACCCACCAGCCACTACTTGGAAAAAAAGTTGGGCAATCTACTTCTGTAGTGATACTGCCTGGGATACCCAAGGAAGGGGTGGCTATGAGTTGGATCTGACTCAACGGCATTGCATTGCGTTGTAGAGGCTTCTGCTTTATAGAATCAAGCTTAACTTGCTTTAAACAAGCAGCCAGTGAATGAATCTAGAAACTGAGACTTTGCCACATTTTACCAGCATAATTTTGGATTAGAATATGAAAAATAAAGGGGGTCTTTTGGCTGGGAAGAAAAGTAGAAATCTAAGATTGAGGAAATGAGACATTATTAAACTGTATAAATGGAAGGACTTTATTGTTAACTGTTGTGAAGTAGGAGACTGATTTCTCTACATCTTATATTTCAAGGCTTCTACAGATTCGTTTTAAATAAACCCCATAAGACACTTAGCCCTACATGTCTCACCCACTTAATTTATGGTGGATGCATTAAAAAATTAAAAATCTTAACATGTACAGAGAAATGAAGTCCTGAAACATGCTACAACATGGATAAATTTTAAAAACATTATGCTGAATGAAATAAGTCAATCATAAAAGGACAAATATTGTATGATTCCACTTACCTGAAATATCTAGAACAGGCAAGTGTATAGAGATCAATGTTTACTAATGCTTACCAGGAGTGGGTGGGTGGGTGAGAGAAGGAAGACACAACGCTTAGAGGACACTGATCTGTTAAGGGTGATAGAAAATGTTGGTAATGGTTAATGGTGATGGTTGAACACAATGAATGTAATTAATGTCACAGAATTATACATGTAAAGTGTCTTAGGCACTATGCCACCAGAGCTCCTGTAAAGATTGTAGAAATGGCAAATGTTTTATTATCTATATTTTTATCACAAAAATAAAACCCCTCCAAAACTCTTAAAGCATACAAAAGTGTATCTAGTGTTACCATTTGTGTAAAAACGTTCACATGCACATATACTTACCCATGTGTAAGCATCTCTTAAAAGATATAACTTGATAACAATTGTTGTCTCTGGGGAGGGGAACTATGGAACTTGGAAATAAGATGGAAGGCATAGCTTTCACTGCATTGTTCAATTTACCATACGCATGCATTATATATTAAAAACAAACTCTTAGAAAAGTTCGAAGGGAAAAAAGTCTTTATAATGGAGAGATTTCGTGGTCACCTTGTTAAGCAGTGAGCAAATTTAGCATTACAAAAGGTGCAACAATCTGACAGTATGTGCCTATTAATATGACACCTTAAGAGTTTTTTAACCAGAATCAAGTCTTCAGAACTAATCAGCAATTAGAAGAAAGTAATAAGGAGTAGAAGAGCTAGTTAAATGACATTCAAGGAAACAATGAATTCAGGATGTGGCACATTCTTCAAAATGTTCATGTTGTGAAATGTTGAATATGATTGAGTATCAGGGAATTATTGTTAAATTTTTAGGTACAGGTAGTTGCCAACTTACAATGGGGATCTGTTCAATGACCCCATCATAAAACAGTTGACATAAGTTGAATATGTCATTTTATTTTAGTGTTCATTACTATTGCCTTTTATTATCAGTATCTTTATAAATCATAACATTGGGCACCTGTGAATGAACATGTGTGAATGATAACACCAATAAATCAATAAATATCCACATGGTTAAAAAAGTCTCTAGCTTTTTGGTTTATTTATCCATGTTGTAGCATGTTCCAGGACTTTATTTCTTTATACATGTTAAGTTTTATAGTTTTTAATGCATCCATCATAAATTAAGTGGGTGAGACATGTAGGGCTAAGTTAAGTTAAGGTTGTTTGCCAGCTTGACTGAACTGTGATTTTGAGTGGCTGGGCAGCTGGATGTAGTTATTCCCCATGACGAGACTGGTTGTGGTATAATCAACTCCCTGGGGAACCTGCTGTGAGACATTAATCAATGAAAGGGGAGTTGCCTTCAGAGTGTGGCCTGCTTCCAGTATATATGGAGAAACTTTGGGAAAAGTCTCTAGCTTTCTGGTACATCTGGACTGCATTAGGCTGAGTCTTCAGGAGCTCTGGTAGTGGAATGCCTAAGGCACTTGACTGCTAACCAGAAGGCTGGTGGTTCAAACCCACCAGCCACTCCTTGGAAGGAAGATGGGGCTATCTACTTCCATAGTGATACTGCCTCGGAAACCCAAGGAGGGGTCGCTATGAGTTGGGTCCAACTCGACGGCAAATAACAACAACAGGCTGAGTCTTCATCTCCAGTTCCTGGACTTGAACCAGTGGCCTGCAATGTTGCTTGTTGATCTTCAGATGGTGCCATTTTACCTGTTTACCTTGGGTTCATCAGCCTCAGCAGTCAGCATCTGCCTAAGTAAAGACATGCCTCCAGCCCCAGTGGGCCTGGAATAGAGGCAGAGCTGAAGTCCAACATTGAGGTGCCTTCACCCAGTCCCTAGAACTGGCACTCTGAATTTGGACTTCTAACCTCCTAAATTGTAAGAATAAATTCCTGTTTGTTAAAGTCATCCATTTGTGGTATTTCTGTTATAGCAGCACTAGAGAACCAAGACAAATCGCAAAGATCAGATTATTATGAAAAAATCAGCATTGTGTGAAAATGGGGGATTTTTTTTTTGTTTTGTTTTCAGACCATCCATTTGTCTGATTTCTTCTAAATTTAGAAAAAATGATCACAGAAATAACAGCTAAGATTTACTGATGTGCTCATCACTGTGACGAGTCCAGTTATGGATTATTCATTTGCATAGAATGAGGCTTGGAGGAAACAAAGGTGCAGAAAGTTGTACTGTGTGACTTCTTCCTGTGTTTGGTCAGAGCTTCCCTCATGGAGCTGCTGAGGCTCAGGTCTTCCTGTGAGGGCACTGGGAGTCTGACTATGCATCCAGCCTCACCAAGCTGAAGGCTCCAGGTCTAGTTCAGCTCACTTTGAGATGTCATTAAACTCATATGCATTTCTTCCAAACACCCTCCCCAATATCTCTTGGCATTCAAGGTTGCATAGGAGCTAGGAACGCAGAATGGAGGCTGTGGCCACTGAGGCACCTGGCCCTGCATGGCAGCTGGGCATGATACCTCCACAGGCAAGAGGGAATAGAGGGCATGGGCAGTGTGGCCCAGCTTCTCAGAGACCACTCAAGACCCAACTTGAGGGAAAGGATGCTTCACAGACATTGCTGCAACACCCACCATTTTGTTAATGTGCAAAATAGTCAGATAGTAGATTTTTCATTATTGTCATAAATGCAAAATGTCAGATAATGAGATAGTTGTTAAGTGAGTAGGTGTACTCTCCTTTTGAGAAATAGCTCCTTCTTGTTATTAGGCCCTGCTAAGACCGAACAACTAACCACGAGACTTGGTGCTATCCAACCATAAAGCTATAAATTAGAGAGTGTGCAGCAGAAATCTATCATCAGGTAAAAATGGTAATTGAAAGATAGACATCACGCAGGTACGGGAAGTACAAATAAGTTGCCTGAATAGGTGGTAGCTCAACTCCTTTGATACCTACTCCTGCTGCAAGACTTCCTTTTTTTTTTTTTTTTAATCCATAATTTTAGCTGCATAGGGAGTTCCCTATGACCAGCTGACTGAGAAGAAATTTAGGTCTGAGTTATAGTTTATCCTGCTCAGAATGCTCAGGACTAACCTATTGTTGAAAAACTACTACAGCATTACAACCCCAATCAGATATGTCTCTGAAATGAAGGGAAAAATTCCTAGGGAATTTTGTGAACTATATTTAGTTGTCTACTATGTCTGAACTAAGCAATATCTGGAAGTATAGATCTACACTGTAATCAGTATTGGATTACCACATTCATGTGAAATTGTTCACTACAGATTAGTAAGTAAGCACAAGTCCACAGTTATTTTGCTTACTAGGTAATTTACCACTGACTGTAGTATCCAAGAGTAGTTACTAATGGTTTGATGGGCACTCAGAGGGCTGGAAAAGATGGGTTTAAAAGACAAATGACAAGAAGGTCTAGAGGATGGTGCCATTTTACCTGTTGGTTAGGTGCCATTGAGTCATCTCTGACTCATAGTAACCCTATGCACAGCAGAACAAAACACTGCCGGGTCCCACACCAGCTCCGCGATCCCTGCTATACTTGAGCCCATGGCTGCAGCCACTGTGTCAATACATCTCATTGAGGGCCTTCCCCTCCTTCATTGACCCTCCACCTTACCAAGCATGACATCCTTCTCCAGGGAATGGTCCTTTCTGACAACATGACCAAAGTAGGTGAGACGAAGTCTGGTCATTCTCACTTCCAAGAAGCATTCTGGTTGCACTTCCTCCAGGACAGGTCTGTTAATTCTTTTAGCAGTCCATGGTACTTTCAGCACTTTTTGCCAGCACCACAACTCAAAAGCATCAATTCTTCTTCAGTTTTCTTTATTCATTGTCCAGCTCTCACATGCATATTAGGTGATTGAAAATATCATGACTTGTGTCAGGTGCACCTTAGTCCTCAAGGAGACATCTTTGCTCCTCAGCACTTGAAAGAGGTCCTTTGCAGCTGACCTGCCCAGTGACATACATCGTCTGATGTCCTGACTGCTGCCTCCACTGGTGTCGATTGTAGAACCAAGCAATGTGAAGTCTTTGACAACGTCAATCTTTTCTCCACTCATCATGATGCTGCTTACAGGTCCAGTTGTGGGAATTTTTGTTTTCTTTATATTGAGATGTAATTCATACTGCAGACTGTAGTCTTCGATCTTCATCAGTAAGTACTTCAAGTCATCCTCACTTTCAGCAAGCAAAGTTGTGTTGTCAGAGTATCACTGGTTGTTAATGATTGTTCCTCCAATCCTGATGCCACATTCTTCTTCATATAGTCCAGCTTCTTGGATTATCTGTTTAGCATATAGATTGAATAAGTACGGTGAAAGGATACAACCCTGACACACTCCCTTCTTGATTCCCTACGTTCTGCTCGAACAGCTTCCTCGTCTATGTACAAGTTCCTCATGAGTACAATTAAGTGTTCTGGAACTCCCATTCTTCTCAATGTTATCCACAATTTGCTATGACCCACACAATCAAATGTTTTTGCACAGTCAGTAAAACACAAGTAAACATCTTTCTGGTATTCTTTGCTTTGAGCCAAGATCCATTTGACATCAGCAATGATATCCCTTGTTCCACGTTGTTGTGGTTACCTAGGGCCACTCTGAGAAGAAATATACCACAAATTAGATGGCCTTAACAAACAGGAGTTTATTCTTACAATTTGGAGGCTTTGAGTCCAAGTTCAAAGTGCCAGGCTCTAGGGGCTCGGTGAAAGCCCTTCAACCTTGAGTCCAGCTCTGCCTCCTGCTCCTGGCCCACTGGAGCTAGAGGTGTTTCTTCACTCAGACAGCTGCTGGCTGTGGAGGCTGAGAAGCCCCAAGGTTGACAAGCACAAAGGCACAGTCCTGATGTTACCAAACTACATGGCAGGCCATTAACTTAAGTCCATTATAAGTCCCAAGGTCAGCAGAGCAAAGCAGGCTGCTGAGCACGGCTACATGCAGGGTCCAAGTGTGCCATAAACTAGAGACCATTCCCAAGGCTTCTTCTTATATATAGGAAGCAGACCACATCCCAAAGGGATGTGCTTGTGGTAGATCCCACCATGGAGCTGATTGCCAGTCTCATCATGGAGAATAACTACCACCAGCTGCCCAGCCACTCAACCAGGCCCAGCTAAGTTGACACACAAACTGAACTACCACACACGTCCTCTTCTGAATCCAGCCTGCACCTCTGGAAGTTCTCTGTCAATATAATGCTGCAACCATTTTTGAATTATCTTCAGTAAGATTTCACTCGCATGTGATATTAATGATATTATTTGATAATTTTCACATTCTGTGGGATCACCTCTCTTTGGAATAGGTACAAAGACCTCTTCCAGTCAGTTGGCCAGGCAGCTGTCTTACAAATCTCTTGGCATAACTGAGTGAGTGCCTCCAGCAGGCATTCGTTTGTTGAAACATCTCAATGGGTATTCTGTCAATTCCTGGAGCCTTGTTCTTCACCAATTCCTTCAGTGCAGCTTGGACTTCTTCCTTCAGTACCATTGGTTCTTGATCACATGGCACCTCCTGAAATGGTTGAACATTGACCAGTTCTTTTTGGTACAGTGGTTCTGTGTATTCCTTCCATCTTCTTTTGATGCTTCCTGCATCATTCAATATTTTGCCCATAGAATCTTTCAATATTGCAACTAGAGGCTTACATTTTTTCCTCAGTTCTTTCAGCTTGAGAAATGCCGAGCATGTTCTTCCCTTATGGTTATAATCTCATTTGGGAATGGGTTGTCTTTGGTATGTTAATGAAGTAGGATTAGGGTAGTGTGTTCTTGAGTCAATCTCTTTTGAGATATAAAAAGAGATTAAAGAAACAAGTGAAGAAACCAGACATGGGAGAAGACTGATGCCAAGCTACATGGAGATCTGTAAGGAACTAGGAAACAAGCTCAAAGAAACAAGGATCTTTCCCCAGAGTTGAAAGAGGGAAAAAGCCTTCCCCTAAAACCTGCACCCTGAATTCAGACTTCTAGCTTTCAAAACCGAGAAAATAAATTTGTTTATTAAAGCCATCTACTTGTGGTATTTATGTTACAGCAGCACTAGGTAACTAAGACAGCATAAGATATGAAATAAGTGAAGAAACTGGGTAAAGCACAAGTAAGTGTAGGAAAAGTAAGATGAGGTACAGGACCAAAGAATCCATTGGAAATATTTGCAATGCTTGTTAAGAATGAAGATCCTTGACCTTATCCCAGACCTGCTAAATCAGAATGTCTAGAGAAAGGCTCTGGAATCTTCTTTTCAGCAGCCTTGATGCATTAAAATCCTAAATTAAAAGAAGACAAAGAGTGACTAATAGATTATCAGTATGTTTTTTAATATCACAGTATTTAGATTATGGGGGCTAGGGAAATGGACATTGTGAGACTAATTCCAAAGAGAACATTAAAAAAAGAGTTGTTGCCATTTAGTTGATTCCATCTCATGGTGACCCCGTGTGTTACAGAGTGGAACTGCTTCATGGGGTTTTCATGGCTTAATCTTAATGGAAGCAGATTGATTAACTGTACCATTTAGCTGGATATTCTGGTGGTTTGGAGTCTTCTTTCCATATCATGTCAAAAGGTTAAATAGATACTCAGAATTAGAAAAATTCTATGTATCAACTGTTGTTGTTGTTGTGTGCCGTCGAGTCGCCCCGACTCATAGTGACCCCTCCTTGGGTTTCCAAGGCAGTATCACTACGGAAGTAGGATTGCCCAACCTTCCTTCCGAGGAGTGGCTGGTGGGTTTGAACCGCCAGCCTTCTGGTTAGCAGTCAAGTGCTTTAGCCACTATGCTACCAGAGCTCCTAGGCAATGGTATTTAATCTTTTCTGCTGTTTGTGTTAGCTTCTCTTATTCTCAAACATCTTCACTTGCCTCATTGAAAGTTGAAGTTGTTTAATTTTTCCCACTTAGGATTTGGTACATTATAAATACAAAAGAGTGATATTTACAGTTTAATTCTTACAATGGCATTAAGAATATATTAATAATTATACATAAAAGTATATCAGCTTACAGTGACTTCTGCTGTAGCTGTATCTTTTGTTCAATGATGTCTGAAAAACGAGGAACCTTTTTTGAAATAGCCACACGAATGTCATCACTCACATTAGAGCAGCTTCTAGATTTTGTTTTAAAATGTAAAAGTGATGAAAATCCCAACTCACAAAGGTATGTAGTTGCAAACGGCACAAGGGTTTCTAGAGCTGTCCTTGACAGGTTTGGAAACACTGTGAACTGAGCACACCAGAAATCTTCAAGCTTCATTGTCTCAAATTCCATTAGGATTTGGCCACTAGCTCGTAATTCAGCAAGATCATTTTTCACTAAGTAACCATCGTCAACAAAATCCAAATTAAAAAGAAATGGATCCAATATCCACTTACTTGCTTCATCAAGATCTCCAACAGAAAAATATCCATGAAAGAAGTTGCTCAATTGCTGCAGATGTAGTGTTATTTCAGTTGCAATGCATGTTCCTTCATTATCTGAAATAAGTATTTCTTCAAGAAAAGGAAAGTTGGTAAAATTTCTCTTCTCAATTTGCTTTAGCCAAAATGGAAACTTCCTAACAAAAGCAGATACCTTCTCTCTAGCTGATACTGTGTTCATCCCAGTCCTTTGCATAGATGCGCTAAGTTCATTTAGGTGTTTGAATAAATCTGCGAGGTATGCTAAGTGAATTTTAAACTCTTTATTTTCAAAGCCATCGACTAAATTACTGTTTTGGTGGTGAAGAAACTGATTTATTTCTTCATACATTTCAAAAATATGAGTAAGTATTTGGCCTCGGGAAAGCCACCTCATTTCAGTATGGAAAAGGAGGACACTGTACTCTATACCAATTTCTTCAAAAAAAGCCTGAAAGAGGCGATGATTTGGAGCTTGTCCTTTGACGAAATTTATTACCCTCACCACAGTAAACAGGGCATCTTTCAGTTTTGTTGGCAATGTCTTTGTGACAAGTGCATGAGGATTCAACATACAATGTGTAATCACGATATGAGGTACCTCTTTCTTCACATAGGCAACAAATTCTGAATTTTCTCCTAGCATAGAGGAGGCACCATCAGTACAAATGGAGCCACATACATCAAGTGCCATTTTGTGTTTCAAAAAGAAGTCTCTGAAAAGACTGAACACATCTATTCCTTTCATGGTTAAATGGAGTGATTCACAGAACAGGAATTCTTCTATTATCTCTTTTTCTTTTACATATCTTACAAATGCCATTAGCTGACTGCAATCATCCATGTCAATTGTCTCAGCAAGCTGAATACCCACTTTAAGAGGACTGGCTTTGATATCTTCTAGAACTTGTTGTAAAATATCCTGGCTCATTTCATCTATTCTAGAATGGATCACATCATGTGATAAGGGAACCTGCTGAAGCTTCTTTTGTGCATCTGGTCCCAAAACTATTTGTGCTATTTCCAATGCACAAGGTCTCACTAATTTTTCAGCTATTGTATGAGGATTCTTTTCCTTGGCACATAAATATGCAAACTGATATGAGGCTTGCAATAAGGCATCCTCTTGAGATGCAACTCCAAGCGCTTTCATGGTTTTACTCTGATGAGATGGTGCTGGCATGTGCTTCAGGCTACTGATATCATGCCCAGCTATACCACCATGATGTCTATTAAAATGGTCAGACAGTTTTGATGGTCTGAGATCAGCATTTGAAAATAATGAATTACATAAAACACATTGTGGGCGTTGAGTTCCATCAACTTCCGTTGTGCAAGTAAACCAGTAACGAACATAATCATCATCCCATTTGCGCTTCTTCGACATGGTATACAACAATTCTCAGGTGGTACTCCAGAAATGCTGCAGAATTTTGCTTTGGGAGTAAAATATAACCCACACATTAAAAATAAGTGGCTAACATCACATGCCATCCTGTCACCTGTGCATATCAAGAAATATCCGACAATATGTCAGTTCAAAGTAAGCCACTTTGAACAGCATGACAGTCCAATCTAAAGCTAGGAAATCTTAGCTAATTCCCTAGAATAAATGACTTGACAGCAAGTTACATATACAAGATTTGAGTTTAGGTAAATTACACAGTTATACTTAAATTTGTCTTCAATGATGTATGTTCCAAACAAATCTGACACATTTTGTACCCACAGAAAGGGCAGCTCAGCATCCCCTCCCTGCCATCTTGTCCCAAGGATGCTCAGTTAAGAGCCACTGAACAGAGGAAGGAGTAATTTATGAAATACTCTATGGAAGGGCAGATTATGACATGGTGATTAGTTCTAGTTCTTTTTAGTTAAGGATTACATAGATCAAAATTTTTTTAAGCATGAGCAGCTTTGACTTCAACTTAAGCAGAGAATTCCAAATAGGTCTTTAAGTCTGATTAAGCCATCATTGATACAGAAGTATGCTACAAATATGGCTCAGAGCTTCCTTACTAGAGTAATATGTAACACATTATCAATAAGTGATTCATACTACTTTCATAATAAAACCAAAACAAGGTGCTCTGGAGAAAACAAGTACTCTTATTATTGAGATTTCAGAAACATTTTTCTCATAGGAGGATAATCTTAACTATAATAAGGAATTTCAGGATGCTTTTTAACTATCCCTCTGTAAAAGCAGTGAAGAAATAATCCTAAACAATGGAATGGAAATAAGCCACCTCTTAAGGTTTGGCCAAAGAAGCCAAAGAAGTAGTGTATTGACTAAAGCATTTGGCTGGTAACCAAAAGGCTGGTGGTTCAAACCCCCCAGCTGCTCTGTGGGATAAAGATGAGGCAGTCTGTTTTGCTCAAGAAGCCTTGGAAACCCTATGGAGTTCTACCCTGTTCTAAAAATTCACTATGAGTAGGAATCAACTTATGGCAGTGGGTCTGTTTTTTGGTAGTGCCTAAGGCATCTAACTGCTAACCAGAAGGCTGGCGATTCAAACCCACCAGCCACTAGGAAGACTAGGCAATCTACTTCTGTAGACATACCTCCTCAGAAACCCAAAGAGGGGTCAGTATGAGTCACAATCGACTTGACGGCAATGAGGGTTTTTTTTTTTTTGGCTTAACACAAGGACAGTATGTAGAAAGCAGTGGTTCTCCAGTTCAGTAAATGGAAAATCATCTGAGTCCCTTGCTAAAATGCTATAAAGGCCCAAACTTCAGAGATTGATTCTCTAGCTCTGAAGGAGGGTGCCAGTATCTGTATCTTAAACAACCATTTTAGAAAATTCTTATGAATAATAAATCCTTAACAAGAGATACTATCATCATCACTAAGAATGTCTTTGAAAGTATATGTGACCTTGAACTATCTCAAAACTAACAAATCATCCTAAGGCAAAATGATCTGAAATAAAGTCCAGGTGATTCTGATGCACATCTGAATGAACAGTCAGATTTAGAGGAATGAAAGCATATCGTTGTGGTAAATCCCTAGGCTGCAGATATTCTAGGTTGCCAAGTGAAAGTCCAAATGACTGAACACATATTTAAGTGTTTTGATTTGATGACAACCTCCTATGAAAGTTGAAGGATCTACAAAGAAAACGATACTTTTTCTCTTTTTCACCCTCTTTAGCAATGAGCAAAGGTATAATCCACAGGTAGGCTTAAATATACCTAGAAAACATTCTATCTCCAAGATAAATATGTGATCTCCTACATTTCCAAAGTTCTATGTCACAGAATGTGGCTGAAATAATTTAATATGAATACATTTAAACTCAAATGCCCATTTTGGTCATTAAAAAAAGGCACAATAAAGTAGTTTTCTAATGGATCTGCAAGATAAAATCAAACCCAAACCTACTATTATTGAGTAGATTCACACTCATAGTGACCCAATCATAGCGACTGATTACCTACTCATATGGTGACCCCCACAGGGCTTCCAAGGCTGAAAATCTTTAAGGAAGCAGATGGCCTGCCTCATCTTTGTCCCACAGTGACTGGTGGGTTTGAACTGCTAACCAAAAGGTTTAACCAAATGCCTTAACCACTGTACCACCAGAGCTCCTTAATGGATCTGCATGTAAACTAGTTGCAAAATGTACTTTTATGTAACAAATAATGTTAAGCCAGTCAGTTATTGAGGGATATCTGTTACTATATAAAGAGGATCTTAAGTTTAAAGAGTTGATCTTATGCCTTCTTTTGCCAAGAAATGAAATTATATAGTCAAGTGTGTTCAGAACCACTTCTGACAAAAAATAAAATTATTAGATGAATATAAAAATGCTTCTCTTTCTGCATTCTGTTATGTATATTTAGTGTGCATATTTTGGGAAGGACAAGGGGTGAAGGGAATAGTTTTGTTTTAGTCTCATTAGAAATCATTACAGGATCTGTAAAGAGTCCATTCCTACCCATCTGACTATGCTACTCAAGTTTATAATTTTGATTTAAGATTGATATTTTAAATAAGAGTTTTCAGAAAAGTCCATTTGTAGTATTATCTACCTTCCTCAAAAAAAGAACTAGGTACCAAGAATTTTCTAGATCCTCAAAGATGAACTTACCACACAGGAGGCTTTCTTGTGCTTTAGAACCTCACAATTTTCACATGCTCCTTTGTGGTATCTAGCAATCACAATATCCTAAAAAATGTAAACATTAAAAAAGCATCATCATATTAAGGAATGATTGTTAATTTAAACAGGTGTGATAATGACCTTGTGGTTGTATTTTTTTAAAAAGTTCTTATTAGAGATCCAGACTTAACTATTTATAAGTGAAATAAGATGTCTAGAACTTCCTTTGAAACACTGTACTTCAGCACATACACAAACATACACACAAAGTGAAGTGGAGAAAATAAAATACAATTGGCATTTCATCTGAGTTGGTACCTGTTGAAGCTGGATCATTAGTACATATCACTCACCATTTTTACTATTTGTAAAAAAACATTTCATAGTAAAATATAAACAAAAACCACAATGCATTAAACTGGAAATGTTTTCAGAATGGTTCTTTTTAATCTTTTGAGACATATCCTAAGATGCTAAAATGAAAGCTCTGATATAACAAAGTGAAATGATTTTGAAAATGTATCGAGTAGATATGAAAAACTATCACAATTAAGAAAAGAATCCATTCACAAAACAGAAATATTCATCAGGGGGCAGTTGTAAACTTAAAACAATTCGACATATATTTAGTCCCAGCCTTTCCAAGTACATGGTATGTGTGGGTGTTTGGAAGGTGGAAGCTTCAGTCACAACGTTTTAAATTAAACTCACTAGGAAAAAATCGATCAGGAATGCAGTAGTTGAGCATGCGCTCCAGAGGCAGATATCTGAGATCCTCGCTTAGTCACTTAAAGGCTGAGAGAACTTTCAAAGCCTCAGTTCCTCGAAAGGAGATGATAATAGTACCTACCTTATAAGGCTGTTGTGGGGTTTAAGTATGAGAATGCATGTAAGGAACATGCAGGTATTAACTGCGAGGATCTTTAAGTGTTAATATTTCTAAGGACGCCCAACATTTTAAAGCTGGCCCAGGCTAGCAAAGAGCGCCAACGGCGCGGCAAGCAAAACACCGCTCAGTCTTCACTCGCCCATCTCGGAGGGTAAGGCGCCGGACTCAAGTCAGGCGAGGCTCATTTCAGGCTCCAATTCCACTCTCCACTCAGCCTGGAGCCCAAACCCTGGCGTATCGGAACCAGTGCAGGTCGCGGTTCGTCAGGTCCGACTCCTAAATAGGAATCTGTCGGCTAGCTGTCACAGAGAAAAGCCCGCAGAAAGCTCCGCCTCTGCCGGGCGCCCATCCGGGTTATCCCGGTTGCTTCCCGCGCGCAGAGAGGCCTCTTCCAGCACGCAGGCGCATTAGCATCCAGTTTAGGGAGCCGGCTAGAGTACGGAGCGTGCATACTGGCCCTTCGCAATTTCTTAAGCTTGTGTACGTGGAGCTAAAGGTTTTTTTTTTTTTTTTTTCTTTTTCAGTTGATTATGTGTCCTAGAGGAGCTCTCTGGTGGCCTAGTGCCTAAGACACTTGACTACAAACCAGAAGGCTGCGGTTCAAATCCACCAGCCACTCCTCGGAAGGAATGTTGGGCAATCTACCTCCTTAGTGATACTGCCTCGGAAACCCAAGGAGGGGTCGCTATGAGTCCGGGCGGACCGGATGGCACTTAACAACAACATGTCTTCTAGAAAGGGTGAATCATAAAATCTCAGGAATGGAAGGCACATAGTTTTACTTTCCAACATGAACTTCCAGAGCTTGTACTCTCTTGGCCAACCAGGCGGCCCCCGCCCCCTTCCATAAATTAGAGCCTGTGGATGAATTTTCCTGAGCATGTCATCCACCTTAGGGAAAAGATTGTTTATTTTAATTAAAG
Source organism: Orycteropus afer afer (assembly GCF_000298275.1). Taxonomy (NCBI): domain Eukaryota; kingdom Metazoa; phylum Chordata; class Mammalia; order Tubulidentata; family Orycteropodidae; genus Orycteropus; species Orycteropus afer. Next base: position 198,879 of record NW_006921844.1, on the reverse strand, counting down.
AAATAAACCCATATTAGATAGGTTTTAGAGAAAAATTCCAAAGTAGAAAGTAAAAAAAGATGTTGAAAGAAACAAACCCAAACATCCTATTTCTGAGATATTTTTTTTTTCCAGAATTCCTATAAACATAATGAATAACCATTTATCCATTTTGTGTAGTCAAATCTTGCTAGAACCATCCCTAAAGACTGCCAGTGTGTGTGTTTGGCGGGTGCAGGAGGGTGAGGACAAGAATCTGGGACAGATGTATCATTTTTCAGGTGTAAACTTGTAAAGATTGAGGTCCCATTTAAAGTTTGTCAGTGAAAGACTGCAAAAAATCAAACGTCCTGGTAAACCAACTGGTTGATGTCCAGTTCATTCTGACTCATGTGACCCTATACAGAGTAGAACTGCCCCATAGGACTTCCAGGGCTGAAATCTTTATGGAAGCAGACTGCCACATCTTTCTCCTCTGAAGCAGCTGGTGGGTTCAAAGAGCCAAACTTTTCATTAACAGCCGAGTGCTTAACCACTGCACCACCAGGGCACCACTGTCCAGAAACCAGGGGCTTAAAAATACTAAAACAAGCAGGTGGTGAGAAAGAGACCTGGCACTTGGCTGTTAAGAATTTTGGGCTTGTTTACCCTGTTATGTATTTAAATGTGTCCCTCAAAAATATGAGTTGTAATTTCTAATCCGAGCTCTGATGGCATAGTGCGTAAGGCATTTGACTGCTAACCCGAAGGCTGTCAGTTCAAATCCACCAGCCACTCCTTGGAAGGAAGATTGGGTAATCTATTTCCGTAGTGATACCATCTACTTCGTAGTGATACCACCCAAGGAGGGGTCACTGTGAGTCCATACTACTCAATGGCAGTGATTTTTTTTTTTAGTATGCATGTGGTGAAGGAATTGTGGTGCAGTGCCTAAGGCATTTGACTGCTAACCAGAAATGTAAGCAGTTCAAACCTGCCAGCTGCTCTGTGGAAGGAAGATGAGGCAATCTACTTCCATAAAGATTTAGCACGTTGGAAACCCAGTGGGGTTTGTTATGTGTTAGAACTGACTTGATAGCAGTACATTTTTGTTTATGCATATGGTAAAGGAGCACTGGTGGTGCAATGGTTAGAGCATTTGTTTCCTAACCAAAAGGTCAGTGGTTCAAACACTCCAGCTGCTCCATGGGAGAAAGATGAGGCAATCTGCTTCCACAAAGATTTACAGCCTTGGAAACGCTATGGGTTAGTTAGTCTCTGTCTTACAGGATTGCTCTGACTCAGAATCAACACCATGGCAGTGGGTATGCCTGGGAGCTCTGGTAGCATAGTGGCTAAGACACTTGCCTGCTAACCAGACGGCTGGCGGTTCAAACCCACCAGCCACTCCTCGGAAGGAAGGTTGGGCAATCCTACTTCCATAGTGATACTGCCTCGGAAACCCAAGGAGGGGTTGCTATGAGTCAGGTTTGACTCGATGACACATAACAACAACAGCCTCCCAAACTGTGAATAAATAAATTTGTTTGTTAATGCCATCCGCTTTTGTGTGGTATTTCTTCTACAGCAGCACTTGATAACTAAGATAGAATTTGCTACTGAGAAGTAGAGGTGCTGCTGTAATCAATATCTAAAACGTAGAGGTGGTTTTAGAATTGGGTAATGGGTAAAGGCAGGAAGAGTTTTGTTTTTTTAATTTTTATTGTGATTTGGGTGAAAGTTTACAGAGCAAATTCATTTTCCTTACAGCAGTTCATACACATTTTGTTTCATGACATTGACTGCAATCTTCACAAGGCAGGAAGAGTTTTAAGGTGCCTAATAGTTCGACGGCACATAACAACAACAACAACAATAGTTTAAGCCTAGATTGCCTTGAAGGGACTGTTGGTAGAATTATGGATGTCAAAGGCACTTCTGGTGAGGGCTTAAAACGAAGTGCAGAGTGCTATAGAGAAAGTTTCTATCATCTTACAATTACAGATGGAGCCAGCAACAGAATATTGCTAGAAATGCTTCTTGTCAGGTTTTAAAAGAAAATGATAAAACATGTGATTGGACAATAGAGAAAGGGTGATGTTTTTTATGCAGTGGCAATGAACTGGTCTGAATTATGTCCAAATATTTGGTGGAACGTAGAACTTGTAAGTGATGAACTTGGATATCTGGCTGATGAGATTTCTAAACAAGCTCTTAAAGGGGCCGTGTGGTTTCTCCTTGACATTTATGGTAAAATGTGAAAGAGAGGGACTTAAAAATGAACTGTGAAGGGAGTAGATACAAGATGGTGTCCTGCCAACACACTCTGCCCAATCCCTTTACAACAGAGACCCAGAAAAACTGAATGAAACACATACAAATAATGATCCTGGAACTCTGAGCATCAAATGAAAGGATAAAGAATTAGATGAGTGTTGATTAGAAAGGGAAATGGAGCAGCGACTGGGAGGAGAGAAGAAGCCAGGACTTGACAAAACATGGACATTTTAAGACACAAAGGTATCATACACGGATAAGGAGAAACCAACTTCACAGAATCCACACTGTGATAGAGACACAGTGTGGACAGATCTGGAGGGAAGTAAGGTAAGCAGAATATGTACTGGGTGTGGGAGAGAAAAGTGCAAGGAAATAGGTCAGCTTTCCAATGGCGCAGGCAACTGCAAAGCAAGGAGGGAGCCAGAGAAGGGGACTGAAACAACTCACCACTAATAAACACTAGTCACTTGGGTTGATGGTCCACATAAGGCAAAAGGCCTATGGGTGGTATTGGGTAAACTAGACTCAGGGAGGCCTCCCATTTGATTGAGTTGGGGGCAGGAGCTGGATTAGCAGCTGCATATGCCTGGAAGGGCACCAGACCTATGCCAGTAAATCATGACCAGAGAAGTACATTGTCTGCTCTAACAAACACATCTTCAAAGCTACTAGGCGTGACTCCTCTTCCTGCATCCACCAAGGCAATGCTAGGGAAGTACCCCTGGCTGCCTCCACCTACCTGGACCCTCAGCCACCTCCTCAGCAGCTCATTCACCCACTGTAACATGCTTCAAGCAGACAGGGCCAGGGTTTGCAGCTCACCCTACCTGTGCTTGTGTCACTGACCTTTCTCTCACTGAATGTAAGGGGTGCACCCTTGCAGCCTCCTCTCTCAAAGGTGCTCACTTGCACAGGCTCTTTCCACATTCCACAGCTACCTGCTCCCAGGGCTCCTGGCTGACTATAACCACAACCTACCCACCCACCCCTTTTGTTTTTTAATTCTCCCATTCTCTTCCTCTTTCTTGTCATTTTTCTTTCCTTTTTATCTCTTCCTCTTCCTCTTCTTTTATATTTATCAATATTTCTTCTCAACTTTTTTTTCTATTTTCCCTTTTTTCCTGTCCCATCCAGCAGTAAGAGGACATTAAGTCTCCACTAGTCAGCCATATCTACTGCACTTAACCACTTCATGCAATGAATAAACACCACCACCCACCTCTGCACCACTAGATCAATGACAGACGGTGGACACACCTGCTTACCCAACTCACAGCTCCTCTTCACAATAAACAGAGACCTGTGCCCACATTCTCACCAGTTATTCCACTACCCTAGAGACAGTTGGGGAACACACCAGTGCTGCCTAGCTAACAACCAAAGAAGCACTGCTGCCCCACCTGTCCGGATACATTGAAACAAAAAAACCAGGGTGAAATAAACCAACTCAACAAATGAGACAACTTCAATTCAAACAAAGGAACAGAACAAAGACAGCAGAAGCAAGTAACCAGAATAAAAAATTAGGAAATATGTGTGTGTGTGTGCAGTGTAGTAAATTACATAGTATTGCTTTTCTAGCCATAGTCTTTGCAAACTCCATGGTGGAATTTGCTGTGAGCAAAGTTGTTAAAGTTATCCACCTGAGGGTATTTCTGTTAAGAGAGCAGCACCAAGCAATTTTCTGGGAAGTCTGCTCCTTCTCAGGTGTGTGGAATTCTGGTGTTGGGATTGGTTGGTTTTGCTACTCTGCTGGGCTTAAAATGAGCTGTCCTAGAGGCAGAGAAGAGGAGTGTCTTTGACTGTCAGCCGAGAGAGTGCTGCTGAGAGAAACATGCTGCTGAGAGAGACATAAGAGATACACAATTCTGAGAGAGAGATAAGAGACACGCACTGCTGAGAGAGAGATGTGCTACAGAGAGACTGAGGGAGACAGCCAGGTGAGAGATGGCTGGCTGAGACTGAGCATGTTCCTGAACTTGAATTGTAGCCTGTTGCTTCCCTAATAAACCCCAGAATCTGTGAGTTCTGTGTGGCAACTGCAGTGAATTATTGAACCCAGGAGAAGGGGTGGGAGGAGTGGTTGGTGATAAGGTTAATAAGAGGGATGCAGGGTGGTGGCATGTCTGGCCTCACAGGAGCAGGCTGCTGATGGTGATTTTGTCTTCCTCTTGTGGGGTTAAAGGAGGTCAGAAGATGCCTCCCCCTTGCCCCTTTTGCAGTGTGTATGTATATATGTATCTACATACACACACACACACACAAAAGCAAGGAAAAAAAACACACAATACCCTTGAAGAACTCAGGAAAACAATACAAGAGCAAAATGACAAAATAAATAGACAAAAACAGAAATTAGAAATTCAGAAGATTAACACTAAAATTACAGAGACAGACAACACATTGGAAGGATAAAAGAGGAAAATCAAATAGTGTGAAGAATGGATTAGCCAGCTAGGACACAAATCTTTTTTTAAAATATATTTTATTGAAATATAATTTATGTACAGTGAAATACACAAAACTAAAGTGACATGGGTCAATGCATTTTTTTTTTTTACAGCGTTCTCTCCCCTCCCCTCCCACTCCTGGTAACCAACAAAGAAAGTTTCCTTCCATATATAAACCTTTCCTTGACTTTTTACAATAATGAATACTATTTTAGAAGACAAATCTCTCAATACCAGCTTGTAAGAGGAAATATCAGAAAAAAGAGCTATATAGGATAATATCAAGAGAAATAACCTATATGTGATTGGAATTCCAGACCAGGAAGAGGTGAAAAAAAGCAGAGAATACTGTCAAAGACTTGCTAGCACAAAACTTCACCAATATAATGGAAGATGAAAAGATATATATCAGAAAAGCCCAACGAACCCCATACAGGACACACTCCAAGAGAAAAGTCACCAAGATATATCATAATCAAACTTTCCAAAATCAAAGACAAAGAAAGAATCTTGAGAGCAGATTGGGAAAAACAAAATGTTACCTACAAAGGGCAACCAGTAAGACTAAGCTCTGATTTTTCAGCAGAAATCACACAGGCAAGAAGGCTATAGGATGACATATATAAAACCTTGAAAGAAAAAAAAACAAAACTGTAAACCAGGAATTATATATCCAGCAAAACTGCCACTCAAATGCAATGGTGAAATTGACATTCCCAGGTAAACAGAAATTAAGGGAATTTATAAAAACCAGACCAACCTTACAAGAAATACTAAAGGAGTCCTTTGGAAAGAAAACCAACAACAGAAGACAAAACCTAAGATTAAGACACATGACAACATCACCCAGAAACCAACCTAGAGAAAGACTTTTCAAGAGACTAAAATAAGCTTACAAATCTGAAAATAGAGAACCAGAGGTGCCAATGCTGCCATTGAGTTGGACCCGACCCATAGCGACCCCTCCTTGGGTTTCCAAGGTGGTAACTCTACGGATCTACGGAAGTAGATTGCCCAATCTTCTTTCCGAGGTGAGTAACAACTACAAAGCAAAAAAAAAAAAAAAAAAAAAGGGGGGGGTGAATAATGGTATAATTACAAAACTTCCACATGGACAGGAAGTCAGGATGATATCAATATAGAACAGACTGTTCCAAATGTAGGAAGATATAAAATTAACTACAGGATAACCCCAAAGAAAATTAGTAACCAAAATAAGAAAGAAGAAAATCACAAGGACTTAGAAAACACAAAATCAACAACAATATAGAAATAAAAACACAGTAACAAAATGAACCCAGCACTGAAAAATATTTGGAACAAAGAGACACTCAACACCACAATAAAAAACACAAAAGAATGGCAGCACTAAATTCATACCCATCATTAATTAGATTGAATGTGAATGCACTAAATGCACCAGTCAAGAGAAAGAGAGTGGCAGAATGGATAAGAAAACAAGATCCATCAATATGCTGCCTACAACAGACTCACCTTAGACACAATTATAAAAATAAATAAAAAATCAAAGGATGGAAAAAAAAATATCAAGCTAATGGCAATGAAAAAAGAGCAGGAGTGGCAATATTAATTTCTGATAAAATAGACTCCAAGGCAAAAAGGGTCAATCCACCAAGAGGACATAACCATAATAAATATAATAAATATCTATGCACCCGCTGAAAGAGTTCCAAAATACATAAAGCAAACATTAACAGAATTGAAAAGAGAAATAGGTAATTCTATTTTAGTACTAGGAGACTTTAACACATGACTTTCGATGAAGGACAGAAGAACCAGAAAGAAACTCAACAAAGATACAGAAGCTCTCAACAACACAATTAGCCAACTTTACCTGATAGACATACGCAGAACACTCCACTCAACAGAAACACATTCTTTTCCAGTGTACATGCATCATTGTCCAGAACAGACTATGTGTTAGGCCACAAAACAAGTCTCCATAAATTTAAGAACATTGAAATACTACAAAGTATCTTCTCAGATCAAAATACTATATAAGTAGAATTCAATACTGGGAAAATTTCAAATAAACTAAGTAACACTGTGCTCAAAAACTATTGGGTAACAGAAGAAATAAAATGTGAAATGAGAAAATTCCTAGAAGCAAACAAACTTGAACACACAATGTACCACAACCTTTGGGACACAGCCAGAGCAATACTCAGAAGTCAATTTATAGCAATAAATGCACACATTGTAAAAGAACTAAAATTAATATCTTAACCCAACAACTCCAACAATTAGAAAAGAGCAACAAAAGAAGCCTGTAGTCTCCAGAAGAAAGGAAATAATAAAAATCAGAGTAGAAATAAATGAAACAGAAAAACAATAGGAAAAAAATCAATAAAGCTAGAAATTCATTTTTCAAAAAGATTAACAAAATTGACAAACCATCAACAAATTTAACTAAGGAAAAGTAAGAGAAGATGCAAGTAACATGAGTAAGAACAGAAATGGGCATCTTCACAACAGAAACAACTGAAATAAAAAGGATAATAACCGAATACTATTAAAAACTGTACACCAACAAATTTGACAACCTAGAAGAAATGGAGAAATTTCTAGAAACTTATTATGTACCTAAACTAACAGACTGAGGGAGTAAATGTGAACAGGCCCATCAAAAAAGAAGAGAGTGAACAGATCATTAAAAAATACAAAGCAAAAAAAAAAAACTCCCAACCAAAAGTCCTGGACCAGATGCCTTCATTGGGAGAACTGTACCAAACTTCAGAGAAGAGCTGATAACAAATCCTATTCAAACTATTCCAGAACACAGAAAAGGATGGGATACTCCCAAATTCGTTTCATGTACAAGCATAACCCTGATACTAAAACCAGGCAAAGACACCACTAAAAAGGAAAATTTCAGATGAATAACCCTCATGAATATAGATGCAAAAACCTTCAACAAAATCCTTGCCAATATTAAAAAAAATAGTAACATATCATGACCAAGTGGGATTTGTACCAGGTATGCAAGGATGGCTCAACATTAGAAAGCAATCAACATAATCTACCACATAAATAAAACAAAGAAAAAGAACCATATGATCATATCAATTGATAAAATCCAACACCCATTCCTGATAAAACTTTCAGCAAAATTGTTGTTATGTGCCATCCTAGACATGGCAATAAGGCAAGAAAGAGATATAAAAGGCACTCAAATTGACCGACTCATAGTGACCCCTCCTTGGGTTTCCGAGGCAGTATCACTACAGAAGTAGATTGCCCCATCTTCCTTCCGAGGACTGGTTAGCAGTCAAGTGCTTTAGCCACTATGCTACCAGAGCTCCCATCAGCAAAACAGGAATTTTAAAAAAACCAAACTCACTGCCATTGAGTCAATTCTGACTCATAGCAATACCTATTGGGTTTCTGAGGATGTAAATCTTTATGGAAGCAGACTGCCTCATCTTTCTTCCATGGAGCAACTGGTGGGTTCGAACCACCAACATTCTGATTAGCAGCCAAATGCCTTAACCACTATACCACCAGAGCTCTTTAACATAGGAATAGAACAGAAGTACCTCCACATAATTAAGGGCATATATGCAAAACCAATAACCAACATTATTCTCAAAAAAGAGAGACTTGAAAGCATTTCTCTCACGAATGGGAACCAGATAAGGATGCTCTCTATCACCACTCCTATTCAACACTGTACTGGACATCCTAGACATGGCAATAAGGCAAGAAAGAGATATAAAAGGCACTCAAATTGGCAAAGAGATAAAACTCTATTTGTAGATGATATGATCCTATACATAGAAAATCCAAGGAATTCAGCAAGAAAACTACCAAAATTGAAAGATTCAGCAAAGGATACAAGATACCAAAGCAAAACCAAACTCACTGCCATCAAGTTGATTCTGACTCACAGCAACCTCCTCTGGGTTTCTGAGGTGATAAAATCTTTACAGAATTAGATTGCCCCGTCTTCCTTCTGTGGACCAGCTGGTGGGTTTGAACCACCAACCTTCTGGTTAGCGGTCAAATGCCGTACGCACTATGCCAGTAGCAATACACCAAGAGTGAGTGACCAGCACAATATCACTAAGGGAAAGGAACAAACAGAGAGTTGCCTAACAGGTACAGACAACAAAGGTAAATACTATTACATACACAATACTGTATTGTCAGTAAATAAACATTAGGCTGCGAGTGGATACCTAGGTATACAGGTAAGATGATCAGGTATAGGTAGGCAGAAAGGACTATACACACAACCATATATAGGTTTCACAGATTATATCCCTCCATATGTATTTGTATGTGCTATAAAAATGATCCATACCACATCAAGCTCAATTGGCATAACATACTGCACAAAACATCATTCCACCTCCTAATTTGGCAAGTAGTGACTGGGATCTTAAAAACTTGCAAGCAACCATCTAGATGCAATGATGGGTCTCTCTTCGTCCAGAGCAAAGAATAATGAAGAAAACCAAAGATTCATTGAAATAATTCACTCAAGCAACTGGTACACCATGTGATCCTCAGCCTATACGACTGTGAGACCAGAACTAGATGGTGCCTGGCTACCACTGTCAACCACTTGGAGGGAGATCTATGTAGGAGATCCTGGATAGAGTGGAAGAATAATGTGGACCAAAACTCAAAATCATTTGGGGTCAGGGGAAGGGGCCAGGTTTGCTGGTCTGATAGAGGCTGATGTAACCACTGAGACTATGGCCCCTAGCTGCCCTCCAGGACTGGAATTGAACCTGTGCCTTCCAGCCAAACAAAAGACAGGCATGTGAGGTGAACATTTACACTAGGTAGATACACTCCTTGGAGAGAACAATCATGGGAGAATAGAAGGGTTGTGTATGCGCAAGGACATAGCTCAGGGGGCAGGAGTGCATGGAGGAAAGGACACAGGGAAGAGGTAACTATGGAAAGAAGTGGGAGGGACCTTTTGCATTGTGGTAAATTGTAGTCAGTCATGAGACAAAGTGTATGTGAACTGCTGTATGGAAAGTGAATTTGCCCTGTAAACTTTCACGCAAATCACAATTATAAAAAAAAGCCTATATATACTAAAGAGTTAACAGGGGGCAAAGTTATGGTAACTGCTTAGCCACAACCAAACACCTTGATGGAGTGAGTTACTGGACCTGCAGCTTGGGACCACAGTCATGGGGAACATCAAGCTAAATTGGTATATCATAGTACACAAATACACTGTTCTACATCCTAGTTTGGTGAGCAGCAACTGGGATCTTAAAAGCTTGCAAGCGTCTAAGATGCAGCTATTGGCCTCTCCTTATTGGAACAGAGAAGAGTGAATAAAATAAAAAGATGCGTGGAACAATGGGTGCTCTGGTGGTGGAATGCCTAAGACGTTTGACTGCTAACCAGAAGGCTGGCAGTTCAAACCCACCAGCCACCCCTTGGAAGGAAAACTGGGCAAGGTACTTCTGTAGAGATGTTATTGCTGTTGTTATGTACCGTTGAGTTAGACCTGACTCATAGTGAACCCTCCTTGGGTTTCTGAGGCATATCAGAGACCACCTTGGAAACCCAAGGAGGGGTCACTGTGAGTCAGAAAGGACTCGACGTCAATGAGCTTTTTTTTTTCTTTTTGGTGGACAATGGACTAGTGGACCATGGGAACCTCAGCCTACATGACCTAAGACCAAAACTAGATGGTGTGCCTGGCTACCACTGCCAACCACTCTGAAAAGGATCAAAATTGGGAGATCCTGGGTAGAATGGGAGAAAAATGTGGAACACAACTCAAACTCGTAAGACCAGGCTTAGTGGGTTGATAAAGACTGGTGAAATTCCTAAAACTATGGCCCTTAAGGCTTGGAACAGGACTCACTCCTGTGCCTCAACTTTCAGCCAAACAACAGACAGGCCTACGAGGTGAACAACTACATCAGGGAGGGACACACTCCTTAGAACAATCAACCATAAGAGATGGGAAAGGCAGCATTTGCAGGGAGAAAGCTCAGAAGGCTGGAGTGCATAGGAAAGAAGGAACCAGAAAAGGTAACCACGGGGAGGAAGTGGGAAAAGAGCTGTGACATTGTGGGGATTGTAATTAACGTCACAAAATGTGTATGAAGTATTGAATGGAAAATGAATTTGCTCTGTAAACTTTCACCCAAATCACAATAAAAAGTTCAGAAAAATAAAGGATAAGGATTCTATGCCAAACCCACCAAACAGCTCTAAATGCAATCTGTAAGAGAAAACTGAAATCAGTATTTATCTGATCACAGAATATACTAAGCACAAATGCAAAGAAATAAATCTTAAAAAATACTGATAAAACTAACTATAAAAATGGAAACTCAACAAACTGAGAAAGATATTTCCAACATATGTGAAGAGTTAATATCCATAACATTTTCTTAGGGGTGAGCTCACTCTTAAGAGCACTAAGAACACAAATGCTGAAATTGAGGGAACAGTTCAAGAATGTGTAGCAAAAATTCACTTAAGAACTATAAATGGCAAATATAGACAGATCAGCCAAAAAAGAAAGAAAGAAACTGTGCTCAACGAAAAGAAAAGATCTGGAAAATCTTGTTGTATAAACTAAGGACATGTGTCCTAGAATTTCACTAAGGATGTGGCTACACCATCTTTCGCTGAAGAGATAAAGCCTGTGACTAACCAATCACCACAGCAGAAAATCCATCAGCTTAGCCTGAAGGGGACAGAGAAAGGATGAAAGAATGCTGTTTGCTTCATGGAATTCTACAGGCAGGAAACAGGTCAGAGGAGTTACATCTGCTGTCTTCCAAGAAATGAAAAGGACTATCCTGGAGGAACCAGGAAGCAGAAGTTGAGATAAAGCCCTTCCTTCAGACCTGACAGAAAGCAAACCTTTCTCTGGAGCTGACACTCTGAATTCATAATTCTAGTGTCTGAAACTATGAGAAATGTTTATTAAAGCCATCCACTTGTGGAATGTGTGTCATAGCAGCACTAGATAACTAAAACAATCTGTTTGTTTGTTGTAAAAGACAGATACTGCCCATTATTCATCCCATGAAGTTCTTTTCAACTTCAGCTGCACTGATAAGGCAGCTATTATTAAAAAGATAATAGAATCAAAGCTCAAATTAGTAATATTCTAGATGTTACCTTTATTTAAAAATGAAACAAAAATAATACATGATTTTGGATATAATAGAACTCTAAAATCAAAAGTGTACCTTGTAGAGGAGGGAACTGAGATCCAGAAAGGTTAAAATCAAAACCAAACCCTCTGCCATTGAGTCAATGTCAACTCATTGTGACCTACTGGACAAAGCAGAACTGCCCCATAGGGTTTCCAAGGCTGTAAATCTTTATGGAAGCAGACTGTCTCAACTTTCTCCCTCAGACTGGCTGATGGGTTTTGGTTAGTAGCTGAGTGCTTTAACCATTGTTCCACTAGAGCTCCTTCCAGAAAGGATGTTGTTGTTGTTGTTATGTGCCGTCGAGTCAATCCCGACTCATAGTGACCCCTCCTTGGGTTTCCGAGGCAGTATCACTATGGAAGTAGGATTGCCCAACCTTTAAGGATAGAGGTGATATTTTCTTTTGTTAAAGAATCATGACATTTTCTAATACAAACCTATAGAAGCTAAGTTAGGCTTCTTGCCAGTCCTGTAACCCACTCTTGTACCAAATATTTGAAATGAGGTTATAGAATACTCAGTTAAGTATTCTGATATATATATATATATATATATATGAGCGCTCTGGTAGCATAGTGGCTAAAGCACTTGACTGCTAACCAGAAGGCTGGCGGTTCAAACCTACCAGCCACTCCTCAGAAGGAAGGCTGGGCAATCCTACTTCCGTAGTGATACTGCCTTGGAAACCCAAGGAGGGGTCGTTATGAGTCGGGGCCGACTCGACGGCACATAACAACAACATATATATATATATCTTTACTAATAAAAGGTAAATAAAATATAAAATACCAATGTCAGGCTTTATGTTGAAATCTTGTCCACATTAACCTAAGAACATGAAAATACAATTCTTTTACATTAAAGCAAGTAAGAATGAAGTCCGTTTCCTTTAATTTCATACTAGTATGAGCCATGTGTTAATGAGTGCTTTTGTCACTGCTGCCATCAAGTTGATTCTGACTCAAGGCGACCCCATGTGTGTCACAGTAGACCTGTGCTTCATAGTGTTTTCAGTGGATGACTTTTCTGATGTAGATTGCCAGTCCCTTTTTCCAAGTGTCTCTCACTGGACTCAAAACTCCAACCATTTGATTTCTTTTTTTCCAGGTGTTCCCAAGAGCACCCTAAAGTTCAGTAATTCATTAGGACACAAAGGACTCACTAAAAGCTGTGATATTCAGTTACAGTCTATTATAGACTAAAATCAGCCAAGAAAAGAAGTGTAGAGGGCAGTGTCCAGGAGGGTTCCAAATATGGAGCTTCCATTGTCCTCACCCCCATGGATCTGTGGCCAAAGCCAAAGCCATCTGCTGTCAAGCAGATTGCAACACCAAGATTCTAACAGTTGTACTGTGCTACATAGGATTTCCAATGGCTGATTTTTGGGGGAGTAGATTACCAGGTCTTTCTTCTGAGGCACGTCTGGGTGGACTTGAATCTCTTATCTTTTGGTTACCAATTGCAATCAACTTGACGGCAACTGGTGAAGCCACAGACAACATACCTTTCTGGTATCAATGTGTGACAATAAACACAGGGTATCACTAACCAGAGAAGCTCTCCTAACCCTCAGTGTCCAGTTTTCTAGTTTTTAATAGGGCTTCATCATGGATAGACATGTTTGATTGACTGCCCATGTGGTCAGTCTTAGTCTACAGTCTCTAAGTCCTTCGAGATGGACTGATAACTTGTGGTCCAAAGCCTCCACCCTAAGTCACATTGCTGGTCTTTTTTCTACCAGCACTATTTCTGAGATGCTGACTTAAAGCAGTATCCTTCAAGGGTTTGTGATAGAAAAGCTACGAGTTGTTAAATGTCAATGTGCTCATATCAGGGTCTTTTAACAGGCTGTTTTCACTGATTCCATTCTGTCAATATTAGCTTCACAATGCTCTCAGCCGAGGTATGAGGATCATGGCAATCTGTTACTAATATCCCTAAAATCTGTCCTTCATAATTCATTAAAAAAAATCTTCCAACCTTAGTTTTTGCTTCTTGCAAATTTTACAAGGAAAGTGACACCTACTGTCTATAAAGGTTTAGTACAATGGACTTTCTGTAGTCTTTATCCAATTTTATACTCATGATAGTTACATAAAGGCAATCACAATTAAAATAACAAACAGTGTCACAAACCCATAGCCTCTACGATAAAGAAAAGGATTATGATGTCTAAAAGCTAATGTCCAGAATAGTAAAGACCTAATGCTGATAGGTCAATGCTGACTCAAGGATAAGGAAATTATTTTTCCAATGACGTGTTTTAAATACGTCAAAACTAACATATATTTAGCTCTATTTGTAAGACAGAAGGAAATGTATTAAAAATCAAACTTTTATAACCAAGTAAAAACAAAATACAAATTCAGATTGACGTAAAGTTATTCACATGTTATACAGATTTTCTTCAGGGATCCAAGCTAGAATGGTTTTTTAGTTTTAGTTTCTGATCTTAGAAGACAAAGTCAAATAATTAAAAAATAACTGTAATTATAGTTACTAGTAATTAAAAAAAAGCAAAAACTCTTTTTGAGAAAAATTAACTCATCTATATTAAAAAAAATTGAGTGTAATACTAAACTTAACTCATCTATATTAAAAAAATTATGAGTATAATACTAAATTCACTGCCATCAACTCAATTCTGATTCACAGCAACCCTCATAGAGTTTCAAAGGCTATAAATCTTTACAGAAGCAGATTGCCTCATCTTTCTCCCATGTAGTGGCTGATGGGTTTGAACCACCGACCTTCTGGTTAGCAGCCAAATGCCTTAACCACTGCACCACCAGAGCTCCTTACAAATGCTAAAGGACAACAAAATTTAAGGAAATAAAGTCTGAGATGTAAGAACAGTTGAGGAAAGGACATTATGACCCAGGACTGCTTCTATATCACTTACAAAAACTGAAAATAAAATCTGAATTGCATTTAATGTGCTTCCTCTTTGTTTAATCTCCTCAGCATGGAAAGGAATGAGTTTACTATACAACTTCTAAAAGTTTTATTAAAGTCAGGCAGTAAGAAGAGCAGACAAGGATTTGGCTATTTACAATTATCAGCAAGAAGCTGAAAAGAACCTATCAGTTGTGTCCATTCTGGATGACCTTCTATGACTGGTTACTACCGGCCAAGGAAAGAGGCCATGGGGTCATCTGGCCTCTGACGTTTCATTCTATAGGCCTCCATTTCCTCTTCTGTTGGTTCGCGAGTTTCATAAATGCTATTGTAAGGCCTCTTCCGCTCATCTATTTGCATGATCTCCTTGACGTGAAGAAGGCGGGCTTCTTCTGCATTCAATGCCTGTGGTGAGGGGAAAAAATGAGTACCATGGCTCTATAGCACCTTTTTACTCAAAAGACGCAGAGTACCAAAAGACACCTTGAATATAAACTGCTACATCAAAAACCTGGACTGTTTGAAAGAGTTTAGGAGTCAGTTTGGCTGGCAGAATATTTTCATACAGTATAAAACAACCTCTGCCATTTTTAGTCAATGTTAACGATATTCTACTTAACAAGAAAAAGCAAATGAAGTTCATTTCATTGATGCAAGCCCACAACTGATGCATCTGGTGGTGACTATAATTTGATGTTTCCCAAGAACTTACTGAAACTTTAAGATTATGGAGTTAGAAGGTAATTCTTTCTGGACAACATGTCAATAACTGTAAAGTAACAACTTATAACCTTAACCATTGTGCCAACAGGGCTTCTTATTCTAGATCTGGACCTGATATAATATGAATCAAGCAAATCACCAAGGCTCTGGGCTGATTACCTCATTTTTAAAATTAGGGAGATAGGACTAGATCATTTCCTTAAGTCCCTTCTAAATACAGATTAACTGTCACTTTCACTATTTAGACTACAAAAAGCACCTTTTTCAATTTTTCATGTTTTTCTTCACCATCACTATCTGAACTGCTCTTTCGATGTTTCTTCTTCTTTTTCTTCTTTTTATCCTCTTTTAGTTTTTCCTGATGCATCTAAGAGGGAGGATTGAAATACAGTGTTATCAGTGTGAAAACAAACATGTAGGGCAAGTTTTAAAGTCCTCCATGCAGGAGTTAAAAATTCAGGACAAATGATTATAGACTTACCTCCATGAGGGTTTGAGGTTTCTTCAGGGACTCTTCTCCAATTATATCACTTGGAATACATTCCTCTGCATTCTGTGTAATGATACAAGAGAAAATAGATTTAATTTGACTTGACTGTCATAGTTATCAATCATCAAAAGATGGGTAAAAATTTGGAACATAAGAAGATATTTCATACACAGTTTGACTTAAGAGTTTTAGGCTGTTTTGATCTTTAGAAGTGGCACCCATTTTGGATTTTAAAGTGATAGTATTCTCATTTGGATCCCAGGGACCTAAGAATAGACTCTGTTTCTCAAGGTTGGCAGGGACACACAAGAGGCTGACAACAGGAAGGGAGAAAGGTGGTAAGCGTATAAGTGCTGCCAACTAGCAAATACAGGAGCACATCACAGTACCCTGCTTGCATAGATAACATACAAACAAAACAAAGAAAATGAAAATCATGGACAAGTCACTCCAACATACAACCACTAATTAAATATAAACACAAAAACGTTACAATGCCTCAGAGACAACACAGCATCACAGTCCACACAAAGAAGATAAAGCAGGAGAAACAAGGGACCGGATACAGACCCAAAACACATTCCTGAGGAAGACACAGCACTGAAGCTCCCTGATAAGGAATTGCAAAGAATTGTATTTAGGTATCTTCAAAGGATTGAGAGATAGACCAAAGAAAACACAGAAAAAACCCTAGAAGAATTTCGGAAGAAAATACAAGAACAAATGACAAAAGAAATGAAAAATTAGAAATGATTCAAAATCTACAGATAGAAATCCTGAAGATTACCACTAAATTGTCAGAAATAGATAACACATGGAAAGGGCAAAAAAGGAGAACTGATGCAATGGAAGACAGAATTAGTGAGACTGAAGACAAATACCTGAATACTTCTTTGGAAAGGGATCAAGAAAAAGATCAAAACAAAATGAAGAAAGCCTAAGGTTCATGTGGGATACCATCAAAAGGAATAACTTACGTGTCATTGGAATTCCAGAACAGAGAAAAATAAAACCACTGAGAAAATTGTCCAAGATTTGTTGGAGGAGAACTTCCCTGATATGATGAAAGATGAGAATATATCCATTCAGGAAGTACAACGAACCCCAAACAGGATAGACTCCAAAAGAAAAACACCAAGACATATCATCATCAAACTCACCAAAACCAAAGACAAAGAAAGAATCATCTTTCTTTAGATGATTTAGAGAGCAGCATGGAAAAAATGAAAAGTTACCTACAAGTGGCAACCAACAAGACTAAGGTAGGATTTCTCAGCAGAAAGTTGCAGACGAGAAGACAATGGGATGGTATATATAAAACACCAAAAGAAAAAAACTACCTACCAAGAATTACGTACCCAGCAAAACTGTCCCTCAAATATGAAGCTGAAATTAGGACATTTCCAGTTAAGCAGAAATTAAGGGAATTTGTTAAAACCAGACCAACCTTACAAGAGGTGCTAAAGGTAGCCCTCTGGACAGAGAAGCAACAACAGCCAACAACAACTGACCATTAACACACATGATGATATAACCCAGAAACCAACCCAGCTATGGAAGTAAAGTACCCAAAGTAAATAAGCCTACAAGATTGTAAACAGGGAACCAGAGACACCAATTGACAAATGAGGACAACTACACACCAAAAAAAGGGAAAAAACTGTGTTGTTACAGAACTTCTAGATGGTAGGGATGTCAAGACAACTACAAGACAGAGCAGACTATTCTAACCTTGGGAAGAAAACTATAAATCACAGGGTAACCTCAAAGAAAAATGATAAACCTTCATATCAAAATAAAAAAGAGGACCAGCACAAATATTTAGCAAATACTAAAACAACAGCAACGAAGGAAATGATATCACAATTCATAAACAAAATGAGCTCAGCATAGAAAATTATATGGAACAAAAGCCATCAACACCACGAAAAAGTACATAACAAAAATGACAGCAACAAATTGACATTTGCCAATAATTACATATCTGGCAAGGGACTTATCTCTAATATTTATAGAAAACTCCAGTGCCTCAACACCAAAGGAATTAACAATCCAGTTGAAAAATGGGCTGAAGACATGAATAGACACTTCACCAAGGACGATATTCAGGTGGCCAACTAACACATAAAGAGATGTTCACAATCACTGGCCATCAGAGAGATGCAAATCAAAACAACAGTGAGATATTATCTCACCCCAGCACTGATGGCAAGGTTCAACAAGACAGAAAGTAACAAATGTTGGTGAGGATGTAGAGAGATTGAGACTCTCATACACTGCTGGTGGGACTGGAAGTGATACAACCACTGTGGAAAGCAATATGGCGATGCCTCAGAAAGCTGGAATTGGAGATATCATTTGACCCAGCAATCCCATTACCAGGTATATATCCTACAGAGGTGAGAGCCCGGACACTCATGTTCATTGCAGCACAATTTACAATAGCAAAAAGATGGAAACAACCTATGTGCCCATCAGTGGAAGAGTGGATGACCAAACTATGGTACATACACATAATGGAATGCTATACAGTACTAAAGAATAATGTAGAGTCTGCAAAACACTGCATAATATGGATGAACTTGGAGGACATTATGCTGAGTGAAGTAAGTCATTCATAGAAGGACAAATATAATACTAGTTGGTTGTTGTGGAGGGTCAAGGAAAGGTTTATATATGGAGGGAAACTTTCTTTGTTGGTTGCCAGGGGTGGGAGGGGTGGGAAAGGAACACTGCAAAAAAAAAAAAAAAAAAAAAAATGCATTGACCCCTGTTCACTTTAGTTTTGTGTCTTTCACTGTACATAAATTGTATTTCAATAAAATGCATTTATTGGAAAAAAAAAAAAAAAAAAAATTTTTTGCCTTGGGAACCCAATGGGCATCGCAATGAGTTGGAAATGACTCAATGGCAATGAGTTTGGTTTAAAAAAAAAAGAGTTTTAGGCTGTTTTACATTTTAAAAGCCAGTGACAAGTACTTACAGCAATCTCCTTCCCAGCTTCTCCAGTACAATAAGAATACTTGACAAAAGAGTGACAGCATTTGTATCCCCATCGGCCTTCTTTCCAAAAAGATCCCCAGATATGCTGCAAAGAGAGAGATATTATTTTAAAAGGAACCTGAAGTTTGTACTCTCATATACTCTGAGTAGGAATATAAAATAATAAAACTCCTTTAACAGTTAAGTAGGAAGAAAAATGATAGAAATAACAGGGCTGATCAACAGGGAAAGGGTAGCTGGGCCTCAAGTGTGAGAAGCAAGCATTATGATTACAATGGTCTTATATTCTATTGCTAAAAATATGTAACACACACACACACACACAACTGACTTCTGAAAAATTCAGAAGCATTGGGAAAATCTGAGCCTACATTCTTATATGGTAATAACTGGCTGTTGCTGAATAGTGGATGCCCCTAGTAGACGGAATCTGTGTTCTCCAGTTTGTACATCTGCCTGGTCCACTTCATTCATATACATTACTGGACTGGTCCTAAAGGTAGGTGAATTTTTGACCTCTGATTTACAGAGACAATTATAGTTTGGGTGCTTCAAGAGTACAGCAAGTGACATGCTTTCTGATATGATGCAATATGAAGTATGCCACATCATCTAAGGACTGTTCTTGTCAAAATGTTTAAAGTAAATCAAGCCTTCAGACATAAACTCCTGTTTATAAAAAATACAGAAATAAACTACATAATACCATAAGGAAATAGTCAAATACAGAACATAAGACAGTCTTCAATGTTCAAGATACCAACTGGTCTGGTATCTTCAACAGTCAATGCCAAGAAAAAGGGGAGAAACATTTTAGAAATATTGACCAGAGAGACATAATATCCAAATGACAATTAAAATAAACTTTGATTGGATCCTGACTTGAAAAATAAACAGCTATTAAGAAGACTTGAGGACTAAGGTACGTATGACCCAAGCCAAGTGTTTTCAATTGCCTTGTATGCATGAGAAAGCTGGACAATGAACAAGGAAGACTGCAGAAGAATTGAAGGACTTGAATTATGGTGTTGGTGAAGAATACTGAATATTCCATGGACTTCCAGAAAAAAGAACACGTCTTAGAAGAACTAAAGCCAGAATGTTCCTTAGAAGTGAGGATGGTGAGATTTTGTCACATGTACTTTGGATATTTCACTAAGAGGGATCACTTCCTGGCAAAGGCTATCATGTTTGGTAAAAGAGAAGGTCAGCGAATGAGAGGAAGACCCTCAATGAGATGGACTGATAAAGCAGCTGCAACAATGGGTTCAAACACAGCAATGATTGCGAGGACGGCACAGGACTGGGAAGTGTTTTGTTCTGTTGTATATAGGATCGTTATGAATCAGAACCAACTCAACAGCACCCACTAACAACAAGAAGACAACATTTTTGGGTCCATTTTGGAAAATGTGATTATGGGCTAGATATTAAATTAATGTTAACTTTCAGAAATGTGATGTTACTATGGTTATGCAGGACAGTATCTTTATATTTAGAAGATATAGTATAGTGTCTGTGGGTGAAATTGATCTGTATTTACAAATTTCTCAGCAAAAAAAAAAATTATAAGAAATTTATGTGTGGATGCACATGCTGAGTTATCTCAGCATGTGTGCATAACACATACACATAAAGCATATATGCCAAAATTTTAAAACAATTCTGAACTTAGGTGGTGGATATATAGGTGAACATTGTAGTATTCTTATTCTTTGTATTCTTTTTTTTTTTTT
>NW_006921844.1:171087-176099 GCF_000298275.1 Orycteropus afer afer | reverse complement strand
GTTTCACATTTAAGTCCTTGATCCATCTGGAGTTCGTTTTTGTGTGTGGTGTGAGGTACAGATCTTGTTTCATTATTCTTTGTATTCTTGAAAAAATTTTTTAATACAAAGTTAAAAGTCTAGAAATGACTAACTAATGAGTTTTAACAGAAAAATGCTATCCAGAGCAAAATGCTAAAGAGGGCACAAAAAGGTCTGGGTTGAACACATACCATATGATTGTTGATCTTCACATCCTCCTCATATTTGGAGCAGGCAACAGCCCGCTCCTGTCCTTTGATGACTGTTCCATGTCTAGAGTACTCCACATAGTCCTCTGTCTGAGCTAAAAGCAGTTCAGCTGGAGGAGCATCCAGGTGTTCTTGTCCACCATACTAAAAGGATATTGGGTATTATTAAAGAAGTAATAAGAGATTTGTATTCATATCTCAGCTGAAAGGTTTATTCTCAATCAGAAACACAAAAGAAACTTTTTTACTAGGTTTTGTCATATGAAACACAGTGAAAAAAATTGTTAACACTAAAATACCACTAAATTTTTATTAGCAAACAAAAGATATCTCAAGTGTTATTCATCTGCTGAGTGTAGTAGGTTACAAAAAAAGCCATAAATTCCTCTTATGCATGACATTTTGCCACACACTGTGCTGTTTTTCCATTAATAGATGGAGTCTATTTCTC
Organism: Orycteropus afer afer; assembly: GCF_000298275.1. Lineage (NCBI taxonomy): Eukaryota > Metazoa > Chordata > Mammalia > Tubulidentata > Orycteropodidae > Orycteropus > Orycteropus afer. The sequence goes on along the minus strand of NW_006921844.1, from coordinate 175,418 downwards.
CATTCCTGGAATTGGGATTCGGCCATATTACTTGCTTTGGCCAATGGGAAACTGGCAATCACATGCACTGAAAAGCATGTGTGCATTAGGGCATGCTTTCTTTTGCTATTCTGAGATCCTGCAACTGCCATGTAAAGAATGAGTAGGAGGGACTAGTCTACTGGAGGATGAGAGACCATATGGTGTTGAGATGAACTATCACAGATGAAGCCCTTTCAGGACAATTAGCCTGTTAACTGATAGATAACAACATGAGGCTATCTTAGACCATCCAGCCTCAGCTGAACTGGTCCACACCAGGAGACCCAGTCAACATACAGAATTGTCAGAAATCATGACCATTTATTTTAAGCTACAAAATTTTGGGTGGTTTGTTTTGCTGTAAAAGCTAACTGATATCTGATCTGTATTCAGTTCTCTTTGGGATGCTGTCTTCATGAGATAGCCTTTCTCCCCCCATTTCTAAGTGTCATATAGGCGCTCTGGTGGTACAGTGGTTAAGGCATTCAGCTGCTAACCAAAAGGTCACTGGTTTGAACCCAGCAGGTACTCTATGGGAGAAAGATGAGGCAGTCCACTTCTGCAAAGATTTACAACCTCAGAAATCCCAAGGGCCATTCTATTCTATCCAACAGGGTCACTATGAGTTAGAATTGACTCAATGGCAGTGAGTTTGGTTTCTTGGTTTTACGTGCCATATAGGAGCCTGGTGGTGCAGTGGTTAAGTGCTTGGCTGGTATCTGAAGGGCTGGTAGTTCAAGGCTACCAGCTCCTTGATGGGAGAAAGATGAGGTGGTTTGTTTCTGTAGGCATTAAGTCTTGGAAACCCTATGGGGAGCTTCTACTCCGTCCTATAGGGTCACTATGAGTCAAAAGTGACTCGATAAAAATGGGTTTGGTTTCGGTTAGAAGTCCCTATATATCATATTTAAAGGGTTGGAGGCCTGTGAACATTAAAAACAGCCTTTTTAAGATGAGGAGAAAAAAGCTGATTAAAAAAAGTATGTAACAACTGATTAAGACAATGATGGAAAGGATGTTCCTCATGGAATAAAAGGGACACTCTTATTTCATTCCAAATGTAAAACAAAGAAAGGCTCATTACCTAGTAAATTCTCAAGTACATTCTTCTTTAGCATTCTGTCAAAATTACCTTTTCCAGGATGCTTTCTTTCTGCTGTTCTTTGAAATCTTCTTTTTTAACTTTGAATGATTTATACAACAGCTCTAGTTTTGTAGGATCTGCCTGCAGATGCACTTCAGATCCTTTGTCATAGGCTTCCCAAGCAAACACTAGAATAATCAAAAACATCCAAATAAATGGCCAGCTACATTTATCACATTCTCTCCGAAATTAGCTTAAAATAATACTTCCAAATATCTTACAAGCTGACATAAAATGCCTTATTATAAGAGCAAACACTTACACTGCGTCTGAGCCATTGAGATGGTATCTCCTGTGTATCGGACAAAGTTATCTCCTGCATAACTCACTCTATAAATACAAATCAAAAAGCAATGTATCAGAGAAATTGATTTAAGAGAAGTTAATTCTTCTGTGACCCACTCACATATGATGTTCATTTTAATTAAGATTTTTCAAGCTTAAAATCTTTCTTACCTCATCTTGAAATTTGTAAATTTAACTTGACACTTACTCATCTGGATTCTTTCCTGCATTGGCATAGGGATTCTCTCTCATCGCTCTAGTTTTGGGGTCATAATAAGCAGAATTTGGATCTAAATTCCGCAAATACTAGAAAAAAGAAAGTTTAAAGACTGCATTAATGTTTACTTATAGCAAAAAAGATTTCAATGGCTTGGTAGTTGATCATGACAAATTAAATGGGTGTGTGTCCAGAGTAAGATGAAGAGAGAAAAAGTAGAATGGTACCTAATCTTGAAATAATTCTAACCATATCATCCATATACTATACTATATGAGTAACAAAAATTAGGCTGAAAAGGCAAATGTCTTTCAAATATGTATGCTAAATTGGCAAGACTTACTTTTGCAATATCTTCTCTAATCCTGAGATTCCGGACAGTAATTCGTCTCTTAGAGTCAAAATTCTGTCCTGGCATGTCAATATCATCTGCATATTTATCTTCATCCTCATCTTCACTGTTATGTTCTTTTTCCTGAGACAGAGAGAGGGAAGCAAAACTTATTAAGAAAAAAAGATCAACATCTTGTTCTTGTTCTCCTTTTAACCAAGCCCTTATTCACTTGTGTTATCTAAAGCTACAAGTCAAGCATTTATTCATATTAGCCATCAGAAATTTTAAATTTTAATGATTACCCAGATAGAGCAAATATTTATTACCGTTTGAGAATTTGGTTCCTCCTCTCCCCACTGGTGTTTTGGAGAATTCTGTATCATGGAAAAAGGAAAAGAATTTCTAATCTTATTCCACTGAATTGACTGATTATATTTAACATTTAAAAACATATTTAAGATAATTCTAACTGAACAAATTCTCCCATTTCTGATGTAAGGAGAAAAACAGAAGTTCTGAATCCAATTATGCTATTCTGAATGATTAATTTTATTAGCCCATCTACAAAACCAGAAAATTTTTACAGAATTTTCATTGATTTAAAATTATAATCACATGAAGATAAGAGGAAGATTACGATGAACAATAAAGAGCCCTGGTGGTGCAATGGTTAAGCAAATGTATGCTAAGCAAAAGGTTAGAACTTAAAAGGGCATAAATAGACTATTAAGTATAACTAAAAATGCACAAACCACAGAAGATACACTAGATAGCTGGGACCTCCAAAAGATTAAATACTTATGATCATCAAAGGACATCAAAGGAGTAAAAAGAGAATTTATACAATGGGAAAAAAAAGTATTTGGCTATCACTATTTGACAAGGGTCTTATTCTCTAAAATTTACAGAAAACTTCAATACCTCAACAATAAAACCACAAACACATAAAGAGATGCTTGTGATCTTTAGCCATTAGAGATGCAAATCAAAATTATAATGAGATACCACCTCACCCTGGCAATAATGGTATTGATCGAAAAAACAGAAGGCAACAAACGTGGGTGAGGTTGTAGGGCAAAGGAAACTCTTAAACACTATTGGTGGGACTATAAAATGGTAGAACCACTACAGAAAACAGTGTGGCACTTCTTTTAAAAGCTAGAAACATGATCTAGCAATCCTACTTCTAGGATATATCCTAGAGAAATAAGAGCTGTGACGTGAATATAAACATACACACTCATGTTGACTGCAGCATTACTCACAATAGCAAAAAGATGGATACCAATTCATGTCCATCAATGGATGAATGGATAAATTGTGGTACATACATGTAATGGAATACTATGTGATGGTAAAGGATAATGACGAATCTGCAAAACATTTCACAACATAGATGAATCTGGAAGACATTATGCTGAGTGAAATAAATAAAAAATCACAAAAGGGCAAATATTGTATGAGACTCCTATTATAAAGTCAACAACAGGTTTATTCACAGAAAGAAACACTCTTTGATGGTCACCAGGGATCAGAGGAAGAATCACTAACTAGATATTAAATGTGTTAATTCTGGTGAAGGGAAAGGCAATACACAGTATGGGAAAAGTCAATACAATATGACCAAGACAAAGAAAGACACTGAGAGAGAGATATGTAAGAATAAAGGACAACTATGGTAAATACTGTAACATTTATAACCCTGTGCTTTATTCACTACACAAATGCATTAGATGGTGTGGATAATGACAAACTATGGATAACACCATGAAGAATGGAATTCCAGAAGACTTAATTGTGCTCATAAGGAACCCATACATAGATCAAGAGGCTGTTGTTTGGGAATACTGCATGGTTTAAAATCAGGAAAGGTATGTGTCAGAGTTGTATCCTTTCACCGTACTTATTCAATCTGTACACTGAGCAAAGAATCCTAGAAGTTGGACTATATGAAGAATGTGGCATCAGGATCACAGGAAGTTATGAACAACCTGAGATATACAGATGACATAACACTGTTTGCTGAAAGTGAAGAGAACAAGCACTTACTGATGAAGATCAAGAACTACAGCCTATGACACAGATTACACCTCAACATAAAACAAAAATCCTCACAATTAGGCCAGTAAGCACATCATGATAAAAGGAGAAAAGACTGAAGTTGTCAATGATTTCATTTTACTTGGATCCACAATCAACACCTATGGAAGCAGCAGTCAAGAAATCAAATGAGAGGCGGGGCAAGATGGCGGACTAGGCAGAAGGATTGCACAGACCCTCTTCAACAAAGAAAAGGGAAACCAATTAACACAGACACAGAAGATAATCTT
>NW_006921844.1:142071-164302 GCF_000298275.1 Orycteropus afer afer | reverse complement strand
ACACACACACACACATAATTGTGATTATTTCTACTTATGTATTTATATGTGCCATACGCATATTCATATATATAATAGACCACACGGGGCACAGTTACGGAAATTTATTAGAGATAACTAAGTATCTTGTAGGACTGAGCTTCCAGGCTTGAAGGCTAAAGACCATAGTCTTGGGGAAAATCTAGATGAACTGATATAATAGTACATATAGTTAATGTTCTACATCCTAGTTGGTGAGTAGCATCTGGGGCCTTAAAAGCTGGTGAATGGCCATCTAAAATACAACTACTGGTCTCTTCCTGCCCAGAGCAAAGAAGAGTAAAGAAAACGAAAGACTTAAGAACGTAATTAGTCCAAAGGACTATAGCCTACATAATCACAGCCTCCTCTAACCTGACACCAGAAGAACTAATGGTGCCTGGCTACCACTTGACAACTCTGAACAGGAAAATAGAAGGTCACAGTTAGAATGGGTGAAACAGGTAGAATAAAATTAAAATCCATAAAACAGACTAGACTTACTGGTCTGATAGAGACTGTAGGAAGGACTGAGACTATTGCCCTAAGTCACTCTTCTAATCTGGAATTGGAACCACCCCCAGAGGCCACCTCTCACCCAAATAATAGACTGGCCTATAAAATAAATAGTAACACCCATCAGGAATGTGCTCCTTAGAACAATCAACTATATGAGACCAAGAGGGAGACACTGGCCTGAAGACGAAAGGGCAAGGAGAGGCAAGGAAACTGGATGAATAGAAATTCAGAGCCCAAGGTAGAAATGGGGAGAGTGCTGACACATTGCAGAGATTGCAACCAAGATCATGGAATAATTTGTGTATGAATTATTGAATGTAAAACTAATTTGCTGTGTAAACTTTCACCTAAAGCACAGTAAAATGTTAACGACAACAAAAAAGTGATCCTATCCAAGGTGCTGGAGAAGATGTATAATTTGCTACCTTTTTTTTGAAAAATAAAAATTGGAGTCAGAATAAGATTATACGTGTATTTACACAGAAACTCCAAATAGATCCATAAGCAAAATAAAGTTATTTGATGGGGGCATGTAGAGCGATGAGGTGGAAATAGACAGGAGAGAGAAACTTTTCACTGTATATTTTCTTAAATTATTTTTGATTTTTGAACCATGTAGAATTATCTAAAATTAAATAATGCTATAGCTATATTTAATGACATAGAAAACAGGTTCTCATTGCATTACATATTGTTTAATTTGAAGAGCAATGAACATCTTTGTGCTTAATAATTTTTTTCTTGGACATTCTTTTGGATGGATGGATCTAGTAATTTAAATCCAGAGAAAAAACATATTTGATGGTTCTATCCTTTCCAAAGGGAGCTCTGGTAGCATAGTGGCTAAAAGCACTTGACTGCTAACCAGAAGGCTGGCGGTTCAAACCCACCAGCCACTCCTCAGAAGGATGGTTGGGCAATCCTACTTCCGTAGTGATACTGCCTCGGAAACCCAAGGAGGGGTCACTATGAGTCGGGGCCGACTCGACGGCAAACAACAACAACATCCTTTCCAGAATGACTCCATCAATTTATATTCCCATGAACAGTATTAAAAGTATCAGTTTTACTTTTCCTCTTCAACAGCTTTTCTCTCTAAAATCTTTTCCAATTAGAGAGACAACAGTAACTGTTTCAGATTCCTTCCTTCTATTACAAAGAGTTTAACATTTTTAACTGATTGTTTTTATTACTTACAGCCTGTTCCACTAATTTTCCAGAGGCTAATTCCTCTTGTAGCTTTTGGGCTTTCAGTGTTCTTTTTGCCTAAAAAACAGAAACATTTAAAATTTACTTAGAATATTCAAATGGCCATTTAATTTTTATATACTTAAAAAAAGAATTGTTTTATTATTTTCAGAAAAGGTTACTGGTCAAAAATAATCTCATTAAGGTTCCTCGAGCTCCAAGATCTATGACTGTCCCAACATTTACCCTAAAGCAACGATAAGGTAAGGAGGGGCAAGGAAGCTAGATTAATGGAAACAGAACACATAAAATGGAAATAATGAGAATGCTGACATGAATCAACATTTATATCTATGACTGTTTAGAGAACAGGGGTTGTTAACTTCTGTTTGGACCAGGCAGTCTGTGTACCAAACCAGACAGCATCAGTAGTCAACTGCTAAGAGTAAGCTCTCTGCATAAAATAGGCAATACCCATCTGATTTCAGATGACTGACTTCTTCCAGGCAGACCCAGTTTACTAGGTATTTCAGTGTTCAAGAAAGGATGAAATTCAGATTTTTATGTGAAATCGCAAGCATTTTAAACATCAAGTTTAATTTAAAAATAATGCAGCGTAACTTTGGTTTTAAAGGAACAGGAGTGAGTAGGTGAAATCATAACAGAAAAAAAAAATGAGCTCAAATTAAAGTAAATTTCAATTATCTGGAACAAATGCTGTGTGAGACAAAACGGGTCCACGGGCAAGATGCAGTTTGACAGCCAAGAGTTTACAACTTCAGAAAGCTAAAAGCTTTGGTTATTAAGTTGTTTTCATGCTTTCCAATTATTTTACAACCTAAGTTAGAAAGTAAAGAATAAAAAAATCAAATAATAAGAAATTGTTGCCAAACACAGGGCTAGCATACTTTTATTTTTACTTATGTTACTATTCAGTTAAGTCTCTATTACTAGTGTAAAAACACCACCATCTTTATAATGCTTGAAGATTCAAAAACAGAATTGCTAAGTTAGAAATACAGCAACAGTTTATATACTTAAATGATAGTAGAAAAGTAGAGAATTTTGCTTACCAGATCAACTTTGGCATATTCTTCTACAATCGTCATGTGTTCTTCTGGATTGTACCCATTCCACCGATCTCTCTTCCCGTCATAGTCAAAAGTCAGCTGAGGCTGGACATGTTCATCTGGAGCTATATTAGTACCTGTAAATTTTGCTCCAACTCGCCTAGGTCTCTGAAGAACAAAGAATTAATTTTTCCTAAGTACTGGTAGTAGCTCACCAGCAGCTCACAGCAGAATTTCATAAAACCTTTACAAAGATAGAATCAAACTACCATAGAACTTTATGGTCTACTCAATTATCATTTAATCTTCAGCAAAAATTTTTTGATGGTGTTGAACTAAGTCACTCAAATCAATTTTTATTGACTTTAAACCCAAGTGTTAGTAATTTTAAAAAAATGAAATTAAACTGACAAAAAATAAAGAAAGACTCTCTGGTGGCAATTTCCAAAATTCTCAAAGGCAAATGTACCTCAAAACAGTCTTTCTTTTTGTGTGTCATGGCCCCACAATTTTCACATGCTCCTTTGCGATACTTAGTAGTTATCGAATTCTAGAAATGAATATAAAGAAAAAATATTTTATTTATCTGAGGACATTAGAAATAATGTAAGCTCTCATTAGGGTAGTTTCTAATGAAATGATTTATTCTTTCTGATGAAAACCAGTTAGAAGTCTCCACATATTTACAAAGTTTAAGAACTTAAACAATATTAAATTTATAAAATAAAGTCCAGATGTTAAAGTGGTATGCACTGTGAATTTGAAGACCAAATAAAAGGTTATATACATCTGTTTCAACTTTATATACTATTACATTAAGGATTCTTGCATTAAATTCTTAAAATAAAATCTTCACATAAACAAGGACATACCTCTTTTACACCCCTCTTATACCATTCTCCAGATGAGCTATACTGTTTTTGTTTCTCTGGCTGTGGTCTCTGGTGCTTTAATGTTGGTCTTTTTGATGGATCAATATACCATGGTACTGAAGAAATATACTGAGGGATATGAGGGTTGATGTCTCTGTGAAAAAATGTTTAAAAACTTAAAAAAAATAAAGCTTGAAAGTAATTAGTATTAAAATTGCAAAGCTGGCACATAAAGAGCTTAAGACTGGAGATATAACTGTAGTGGGAAGAAAGAGAGGGAAGAGAGCTGATAACTCTACAAAAAACCAAAACCAAACTCACTGCCGTTGAGTTGTATCTGACTTACAGCAATCCCTCCTTGGGTTTCTGAAGTTGTTATCACTACAGAAGTAGATTGCCCATTCGTCCTTCTAAGGAAAGGCTGGTAGGTTTGAACCACCAGCCTTCTAGTTAGCAGTCAACTACCTTAGGCAGTATGCCACCAGAGCTCCCTGATAACTCTATAATACAATAAAAAGCAATTAAGAAGAAAGTAATTTATATTAGAGTTAAAATTTTCCAACAAAGAAACTCACTGATGATCTAACTAATGTGGGAGGAGAGGTGAGGGAAGATAGAGCTATTTTGCTAGTGAGCTAAATTTTCTATCATAGCAAGCAGTTAAGTGAGAATGTCTAGATTAAAATAATGGTTTAAGTATACATTTATATCTTCAGCCAAAACAAGGCCAGGAGCTGATTGTGGAACAGACCATCAATTGCTCACACGCAAGTTCAAGTTGAAGTTGAAAACAATTAAAACAAGTCCACGAGAGCCAAAATGACCTTGATTATATTCCTACTGAATTTAGAGACCATCTAAAAAACAGATTTGATGCACTGAACACCAATGACTGAAAACCAGAGGAATTGTGTGTGATATGACATCAAGAACATCATTCATGAGGAAAGCAAAAGGTCATTAAAAAGACATGAAAGGAAGAAAAGACTAAAGTGGATGCCAGAGAAGACTCTGAAACTTACCCTTAAATGGAGAATAGTAGCTAAAGCAAATGGGAGAATTGACAGGATAAAAGAGCTGAACAGAAGATTTCAAATAGTAGTTCAAGAAGACAGTCAATTATTGTAACACCAAATTGTGCACATAAGACATAGAGGACATATGCTAATACCAGTACAGCCACAACACTGCATTACCACTAACACCAAACACCAGGCTACAGATAATCACATAAACATCTGAGAAGATCAGATGGGGGTCAGTGAACAGGATTATACTCGAGACCAAGGATAGATTCAACTGAGGCTAATCTTGCACAGATACCAGTGATACAAAATGCCTGCAATCCTTACAGAAACAACAGAAGACAGACATAGAACAATCCCTCACAGACAGCCAGACACTGGGAGAGAGAACCAATGAATTTACTGACTCAGGACCATAGTACTGGGGGACACTGGACTCAAATGGCACAATGAAATACATAAAAATCTTGTTCCATAATCTACTTTGGTTGAGTAGCAACTGGAATCTTGAAAGCTTTCGAGTGGCCATTGAACATGCACCTAATGGTCTACTATTGTCAGAAGTAAAGAAGAGTGCAAAAAATCTAGGGCATCTGGAAAAATCAGCCCTAGGATATGATGGACCTCAAGACCAGAAGAACTAGATGGTGCCCGGCTACCAATGCCAACCACTCAGGAAGGGATCAAAATTGGAGATCCTGGATAGAGTGGGAGGAAAAATGTGGAACAAAATCCAAAAACACAGTAATGACCAGAATCACTGGTCAGAGGGAGTCTGGTGGGAACCCCAATACTATGGCCCTGGGATACACTTCAGGCCTGGAATAAAACTCATTCCAAGGGCTGGCTCTCAGCCCAATAGTAAATAAGAGTACACGTAGACCACCAATCCAGGGTGACACACCCAAATACTCTACAGAGAAACAGCCCCTGGAGCAACTGACATGTGGCACCAGAGGGGCAACATTCACATGGCAGAAATGCAGAACACACAGGAGTGCATAACTATGAAGAGCATGGGGGGACTGGGAAGGTTACTGGGAAGGGAGAAGAGGAGAGTGGGTTAGGGTTGGGGATGTTAACTGGGAAGTGAAACCAAATGTACACAAAATGTTGCGTGTACAATGAATTCTGCTCTATACATTTGCACAACTACAATTATAATTAACAAAAAAAAAAAAAAAAAAAAGAAATGGAATTAAAAAAAAAAAAAGACAGGAAAGGAAACAGAGACCAAAATGGATGTCAGAAGAGACTCTGAAACCTGCCCTTGAATGGAGAATAGCTAAAGCAAATGCAGTAATTGACAAGATATATGGGTGGACAGATGGGTGGCCAGGCTGAACTATTAGATATGTCTATGAAGTGGGGAGTGTACCCAAGACCATGTACAGGGCAGACAATGGTCCTATAAGTGTATTTGTATGATCTGAATTCTTAGGTGTGTACTAGAGCTGACAAGAGACAAGGTTGTAGTCACTTCTTGGTCACAGCCAGCTACACAAAGGGACCGAGTAGTTGAACCTCTGGGCTCGGGACCACAGTCGCAGGGGACATCAAGCTCAACTGGCATAACACACTACACAAAACATTGTTCCATTTCCTACTTTGGCGAGTAGCAACCGGGATCTTAAAAGCTTATAAACAGCAATCTAGATCCAACGATGGGTCTCTTCTTATCCAGAGCAAAGAAGAATGAAGAAAACCAAAGATTCATGGAAACAATTAGTCCTAGAGACTGGTACACCATGCGATCCACAGCCTATATGACTATGAGACCAGAAGAACTAGATGGTGCTACCACTAGTCAACCACTCAGAGGGGGATCTATGTAGGAGATCCTGGATAGAGAAGAAGAACAATGTGCAACAAAACTCAAAATCATTTAGGAAAAAAAAAAGGGGACCACATTTGCTGGTTTGATAGAGCCCAGTGGAACCACTGAGACTATGGCCCCTAGCTGCCCTTCGAGTTTGGAATTGAACCCACACCTGTGGCTTCCAGCCAAACAAAAGACAGGCATAGGAGCTGAACATTTATCTGAGGCAGATAAACTCCTTGGAGAGAACAATCATGGGAGAAAGGGCTGTTTATGCACAGGGAGACAGCTCAGGGGGCAGGAGTGCATGGACATATCTAATGGACACAGGGAAGAGGTAACTATTGGGAGGAAGTGGGAGGGGAGCTGTTGCATTGTGGTAAATTGTACTCAATTTGTCATGAGACAAAGTGTATGTGAACTACTGTATGGAAAGTGAATTTGCGCTGTAAATTTTCACCCAAATCACAATTAAAAAAAAAAAAAAAAAAGAATCGACAAGATAAAAAAGCTGAACAAAAGATCTCAAAGAGCAGCTCGAGAAGACAAAATCAATTATTATAATGAAATGTGCATAGACCTGGGGTTAGAAAACCAAAAGAAAAAAAACATGCTCAGCATTTCTCAAGCTGAAAGAACTGAGGAAAACATTTAAGACTTGAATTGCAGTACTGAAAGAGTCCATGGGCAATATGTTGAATGATGTAGGAAACATCAAAAGAAGATGGATGGAATACACAGCCACCCCTCGGAAGGAAGATGGGGCAATCTACTTCCGTAGTGATACTGTCTCAGAAACCCAAGAGGGGTAGCTATGAGTCAGGTCTGACTCGACAGCACATAACAACAACAACAACAACAACAACAACATACCAAAAAGAAGTGGTAGATGATCATCCATTTTAGGAGGCAGCATACGATCAAGAACCAATGGTACTAAAGGAAGATGTCAAAGCTGCATTGAAGGAAGTGGTGAAAAACAGGAGCCAGGAATTGACAAAATAGCCATTGAGATGTTTCAACAAATGGAAACTGCACTGGAGGCACTTACCCAGCTACGTCAAGAGATTTGGAAGACAGCTACCTGGCCAAATGACTGGAAGAGATTCATATGTGTACCCATTCCAAGGAAAGGTTATCCCACAGAATGTGGAAATTATCGAACAATTATTGATATCACACTCAAGTAAAATCTCACTGAAGATAATTCAAAAACAGTTGCAGCAGTATATTGACAACTCCCAAAAATTCAAGGTGGATTCAGAAGGCGACATGAAGCAAGGGATATCATAACTGATGTCAGATGGATCTTGGCTCAAAGCAAAGAATACCAGAAAGATGTTTTATATTTTATCGACTATGCAAATGCATTCGATTGTGTGGGTCATAACAAACTGGATAACATTGAGAAGAATGGGAATTCCAGAATACTTACATTATATTCATGAGGAACCTGTACATAGACCAGGAGGCTGTCATTCGAACACAACAAGGCGACACTGCATGGTTTAAAATCAGGAAGGGAGTGTGCCAGGGTTGTACCCTTTCACCATACCTATTCAATCTGTATGCTGAGCAAAGAATCTGAGAAGCTGGACTATATGAAGAAGAACATGGCATCAGGATCAGAGGAAGGCTCATTAACAACTAGAGATATGCAGATGACACAACTTTGCTTGCTGAAAGTGAGGATGGCTTGAAGCACTTACTGATGAAAATTAAAGACTACAGTCCATAGTAAGGATAACTCTTCAATATAAAGAAAACAAAAATACTCACAAGTGGACCAACAAGCAGCATCAAGATAAAAGGAGAAAAGATCGAAGTTGTCAAAGATTTCATATTGCTTGGTTGTACAATCAACACCAACGGATACAGCAGTCAAGATATCAGCAACATATTGTTGTTGTTGTTGTTGTTATGTGCCGTCGAGTCGGCCCCGACTCATAGCGACCCCTCCTTGGGTTTCCGAGGCAGTTATCACTACGGAAGTAGGATTGCCCAACCTTCCTTCCGAGGAGTGGCTGGTGGGTTTGAACCGCCAGCCGTCTGGTTAGCAGGCAAGTGTCTTAGCCACTATGCTACCAGAGCTCCCATATTACATTGGGCAAATCTGCTGCAAAAGACCTCTTTCAACTGCTGAAGAGCAAAGATATCTCCTTGAAGAGTAAGATGCACTTAACCCAAGCCACAGTATTTTTAATTGCCTTATATGCAGGCAAGCACTCTGGTAGCATAGAGCCTGAGGCACTTGACTGTTAACCAGAAGGCTGGGGGTTTAAACCCACCAGCCACTCCTCGGAAGGAAGGCTGGGCAATCTACTTCCACAGTGATACTGCCTTGGAAACGCAGGGAGGGGTTGCTACTTGATGGCACCTAACAACAATAACATATGCATGTGAGAGATGGATAATGAATAAGGAAGACTGAAGAAGAGTTGATGCTTTTGAGTCATGGTGTTGGCGAAGAACGCTGAAAGTACCGATGACAGCTAAAAGAATTAACAAATGTGTCTTGGAGGAAGTGCAGCCACAAGGCTCCTTGGAAGCAAGAATGGCCAGACTTCTACTTTGGTCATGTTGTCAGAAAGGACCATGCTCTGGAGAAGGATGTCATGCTTGGTAAAGTGGAGGGTCAACAAAAAAGGGAAGGCCTTCAACAATATGAATTGACACAATGGCTACAGTGATGGGTTCAGGTATAGTAGAGATCATGAGGCTGGCACAGGATCAGGCAATGTTTTGTTCTGTTGTACATAAAGTCACTATGAGCTGGAGATGACTCGACAGCACCTAACAACAATAACAATATCATTTAGAGATATGGAGGTATCAAAGGAGACTTGGTGGTATATATGTTAAAGTGCTCGGCTGCTAATTAAAAGGTTGGTAGTTTGAACACAGTAGCCACTCTGTGGGAGAAAGATGTGGCAGTCTGCTTATGTAAAACTTACAGCCCTGGAAACCCTATGGGGGAAGTTCTCCTCTGTCCTGTAGGGTCACTGTGGGTTGGAATGAACTCAATGGCAACAGGTTTTGGTTTATGGAGGTATCAACCAGAAAAACTCAAAAAAAGAAAGAATTAAAAGTAGTCATTTCTGGAGAATAACAATGGGAGTGAAAAGGGTGGAAAGGGACTACTGCTTTTCATTTTAAGCCCTTTAGAATTATTTGATTATTCAATCTTATGAATATTAGTTTGATAAAATAAAAAACCAAAAATGTAAATTGATAGCGTCTTGCCAATTTAAAGAATGAGAAATTGGTAAACTAAGTACACATGGATTTTGAATAAACAGAATGTGAAGAAAAAATAAAACACTTACTTTCCTTCTTCATCAACTTCTGCAGGAGCATTACCCAGTTTTCGTTGTTCTTCTAGCTCCTTCTTCTTTCTCCAGTCCTCTCTGGTCATTTTCTTTGGTTCCTCCAAGCTCATTTCTTTGGACCCAGACAGAGGGGCAGCATTAACTGCTTCCACAGCTGCAGCTGACATAGTTACCTTCTCTACTGTAAGACAAAGAAGAAATAAGCTTACAGTATAAACTAGGTTCCCATGGGTATATCACTGAAATCTTCCAAAATATATCCAGTGAACTTGGAGGACGTTATGCTGAGTGAAACAACTCAATCAAAGAAGGACAAATATTGCATGACTCCACTAATATAAAAAGTCAAGGAAAGGTTTACACACGGAAGGAAACTTTCTTTGCTGGTTACCAGGGAGGGGAGGGTAACTGCTAACTAGGTAAGAGATACGTATTAATCTAGGTGAACAGAAAGACAACATACCAAAAGTGGATGACCAGCACTAAGAAAAGGAAGACATAGAGGAAATCACAAGAGATACAGACAACAAAGATAAATACTATTAGATATACAATTCTGAATTATCTGTAATAACAAACATTAATCTACAGGTGGACACACAGGTAGACAGGCAAGATGATCAAGTATAGATAGGCAAACAGGAATATACCCACAACCATATAGAGGTTTGGCAGATGATACTTTCATACATGTATTTGCATGCAGTATAAAAATGTCCATACACATAGTGAAGCTAATGGGGAACTAAGTTATGATAACTTCTTAGCCACAATCAAACACCTTGAGGAAGGGAGTCACTTTCCACAACCTTGGGACCATGGTCACAGGGAACATCAAGCTCAACTGGCACAACACAGTACATAAAAATATTGTCCTACAGCCTACTTTGGTGAGTAGTGACTGGGGTCTTAAAAGCTTGAGAGCAGCTATTTAAGATGCAACTACTGGTCTCTTCTCATCCAGAACAAAGAAAATCAAACATGCATGGACAAATTAGTCCAAGGGACTAGTGGACCAGAAGAACCTCAGCCTCCATGACCCTGGCAGGAATGCATAAGAAAAAAGGAAACAGGAAAGGTACCACAGGTAGAAAGCAGGAAGAGAGATGTTGCATTGTGAGGATTGTAATCAATGTCACAAAACAAAATGAGTATGAACTGTTGAATGGAAACAAATTTTCTCTGTAAACTTTCACCCAAATCACAATAAAAAGATTTTTTTTTTTTTTTTAAAAAGCATGCTAACAATACATACTGTGGGTTATATATTGTTGTTAGGTGCCATCTAGTTGACTCCAACTCATAGCAAGTCTATGTACAACAGAATAAAACACAGCCCAGTCATAAGCCATCCTCACAATTCCTGCTATACTCGAGCCCATTGTTGTAGCCACTGTGTTAATCTATCTCATTAAGGGTTTTCCCCTTTTTCACTGACCCCCCACTTTATCAAGCATGATATCCTTCTCCAGGGAATGGTCCCTTCTGACAACATGACCAAAGTAGGGGAGACAAAGTCTGGCCATTCTTGCTTCCAAAGAGCATCCTGGCTATGCTTCTTCCATAACAGATTTGTTCATTCTTCTGGTAGTCCATGGTATTTTCAGTATTCTTTGCCAATACCACAATTCAAAAGCATCAATTCTTCTTCACTCTTCCTTATTCATTGTCCAGCTTTCCCATATATAAGACATGACTGAAAATACCACAGCTTGGGTTAGGTGCATCTTACTCCACAAAGTGGTATCTTTGCTCTTCAACACTTTAAAGAAGTCTTTAGCAGCAGATATGCCCAGTGCAAAACAGTAACTGATTTCATAACTGCTGTTTCCATGGGTGTTGACTATGGATCCAAGTAAAATGAAATCTTTAACAATGTCAGTCTTTTCTCTGTTCATTGTGATGCTACTTATTGGTCCAGTTGCGAAGATTTTTGTTTTATGTTCAGGTGTAAACCATACTGAAGACTATAGATAGTCCTTGATCTTCATCAGTAAATGTTCCAAGTCATCTTTACTTTCAACAAGCAAGGTTGTATCATCTGCGTATCAGAAGTTGCTAATGAGTCTTTCTCCAATCCTGATGCCAAGTTCTTCTTCATACAGTCCAGCTTCTCAGATTATTTGCTGAACACAGATTGAATAAGCATGGTGAAAGGATTCAACTCTGATGCACACCTTCCCTGATTTTAAACCATGCAGTATCCCCTTGTTCTGTTCAAATGACAGCCTCCTGGTCCATGTACAGGTTCCTCATGAGTACAATTAAGTGTTCTGGAATTCCCATTCTTCGCAATGTTAACTGTAATTTGTTATGATCTATACAGTCAAGTGCCTTTGCATAGTCAGTGAAACACAGGTAAATATCTTTTTGGTTATATATTTCACACTTCTTAAATTGTTTTTCCCTCACACCTAATTAACATGTGAAGAAAGATGTGTTTAAAATTTCACAGGATTCTTTCTCCCATATATATTCCTTATGTTCTTTCTTTCTGTGTATTGAGTCTCACTCTTTTCTATTACACTAACACTTCAGAGTAAATAGGGTCCTATTTCTACTCCCTTTCAAGGCCAAATGCCTTAAAACTTTCTCTACTATCTCTAGACATCTCTAGAAGTCTCAGACATCTAGACTCAACTTGTTCTCAACTCAGAGCTTTCCCCCTGAAAACTTCTACTGTTTTCTATCTCAATGAATAACAACATCCATCTACTGACACAAGTGGTCCACACATATGTCACATCCATTTCATTACTAAGAATTGTTATTTTCACCTGAATCACATTCATGTTCAACTTCTCTCCATTCTCAATGCTATACCCCATGTGAATGATTACTTTAGTCTCCTCTGGTTCCCTCCAATTCATTCTCCACATTGATGACATTGATATATATATATATATATACTTTTTACCAAATTAGGCACCACAGACTAGTCAAGTTAACACATAATATTAGCCATCACATGAAGACTAAAACCCTCCAATGCAGTGCAGCCCAAAAGATAATGTGAGCCCCAGCTGCAATTTTAAGTTTTCCAGTAGCCATATTAACAAAGTAAAAAGAACAGGTAAAATTAAGTTTATAATTCTTCACTAAATGTAATATATCAAATGTATTATCATATCAATAACCAATCAACAAAGCCTTTAAAATCCACTGTTATTTTACCCTTTTTTAGATCTAGTCACATTTCAAGCACTTCATAGCCTCAAGTAGTTAGAAACTACCTACTGGACAGTACAGTTCCAATGGCTATTTTAATTTTCCTGCAACACATCATGCTCCCTCTATCCACAGGGTTTTTGTACAATGGTATTTTTCAATGACTGGGAGTCCATGAACCTATTCAAAGGTGTTCTTTTCTCCTGTGTCTGAACTATAGAAAACCTACATGATGGCCTAAGTATACTGTGAGGTGAAAACTGGTAACACTAGATATAAGCATCTTTATTATAAATCATTGTAAAATTGTAAGACATGCATTACTCATCCCATTGACAGGTGAAGAAATTCTCCCAAGGGCACATGCTAGTAAGAGATAAAGCAGCACTTAAACCCAAGCCTGACTTCAAAGTCAGTTCTTTAAACCATTTTGTTTTACTCTCTCCACAAAGTACTAACTTCTGTGTCTGCAACATGAAAAATTAAAGCTGAAAAAAGTACTGTAATCACCAAGATGTATTTATTAGGTCCCCAAGCTGTGCGGGGCCTAGAAGTCACCTCTATGTAATATAATAGCTCTCACTTACTAACTGTTAGACTGAAAACACTATTTATCTATCATTTTACATGTATTATTTCATTTAACCCTCATAGTGACCAACCAACCGTCACTGAGTTGATTCTGACTCAACTACCCTATCAAAAAACCAAACTCACTGCCATCGGAGTTGACTCTGTCTCAAAGCGACCCCACTGGGTTTCTAAGGCTGTTAATCTTGACCGCAACAAACTGGCTTATCTTTCTCCCGTGAAGCTGCTGGTGGGTTTTTACCGCTAACCTGTTGGTTAGCAGCCGAATGCTTTAACGAATATGCCACTGGGAGCTCCTTAGTTAGTGAAAAAGGTACTATTATCGTTCCTTCTTAATGGATGAAAAATCTCAGGTTGCCTATTAAAAACTATTAACTCTCTAGAAATAGTACTAATTCAATAGGTGTCATTAGAACATGACAGAGACCATTAGAACAGAAGTGAGATTCTAGAAAGACATTCACATACATGTAAGAATTTAGGACCAGGTAAAAATATTCTTTCAAAGCAAAGAAATTAAAAAACAGCTCAGCGACATTCTTCTAGAATGGAACCAAAGCCTGTCAATCTAAGTACTGAAAGAATCCGCTCCCAGTCTCTCCTCGTATTCAAGGGACTGCTTAGCACAAAGAAAAGACTTTTAAGTTATCTCGGCCTATCTGAGGACGTAGGCCTATGACGGCTTGGACACAGCACCACGTCTGAGACCCAGGGCAGGGTTTTCCTTCACCATTCGGTTCTCACTTGCCTCCCAACCAGGCATTCATCCCCCTTCGCTAAGACATATGTAACAACTGGAAATCTTCGACCCATTTACCGAGGTTCCCTGGTTCTGGGCTCCACGTTCTCAGAATATTTACTTACCCAAGCCAACAGCAGCTGTCTCTAACACCAGATGAAAGAAAAAGAAGCTACGGTTACTTCCGGGCTTCCCACAACCCCCCAACAGCCACAGCGGTAACTTCCGCGGTGATCAACACACACGCATTAACAACTCTTTTGGTCTCGCGTTTGCACCGTTGTCTCGCGAGATTTTGAGCCAACGTGGAACGTGCCGTTCACCCAGTTTGTTGTTGTGATTGAGTTTTAGCTGATTCCCACTATCTGTGACCTCTAGAATTTAGATTCTTTAGCTGCAGGTTCTATTGGAATTTCAGATTCTCAAGGCTCAACTTGGGCGTAAAAAAAAAAATTAATATCGAGAGCAGGCGGCAGCTCAGAGACCAAGCGGCAGCTCAGAGACCAAAAGCCTCTTTAGAAGAGTATGTAGTGAATGCGGAAGTTCGTGACGTAATTTAAAAAAAAAAAGTACCTAAAATTAGTATTGTGTGTTAGGTTTCTAAAAACCAAACCAAACCAAACCCACTACCATCAGTGGATTGCAACTCATAGTGACCTCTCATTGGGTTTCCAAGGTGGTATATCTTTATGGAAGCAGATTGCCCTATCTTCCTTTTGCTGGTTATGAACCACCAACCTGCTGGTTAGAAGTCAAATGCTTCAGGCACTGCGCCACAGAGTTCATTAATTAGTTTTTAGACACTGTGTAAATTGTAGGGGTTGTGGTGAACACAAGCACCCCATTCTCAAGTTTTACACAACAACTAGTAAGAAAGGCACAAAGATAATCATTCAAGTATTATGATTGTAGAATGTCATTGTGAAAGGAATACCGCATGTTAGAACATGAAGTACTATTTAACAACGTGGTCCTGTATTTCCTCATTAGAAACAAATACTATAAAAACAGTTAATTTTGGGGAAGAAAGAAAAGTATTAATGACGTTCCAGTTTTGCTTTAAGATATACATGGAAAATGAAACACTGAAAAGCAAACAGTTTTTTTTGGTAGTTTAATTTCCAGTGATTTTCTTCTTTGTTGTATGTGTGCTGGAAATTTTTCTTAAATAAACAAGGATTTTTAAAAAATAAGCATTTTAAAAACGGAAAAATTTAAAAGCTAACATCCCTGCCTCAAAAGAATGGAAAACAGCAGATGAAGGAATGAAACTGTTAGCCTAGCCTGGAAGTAGTTAGTCAATGTGGTGGTTAAGGTTATATGTCAATTTGGCTGGGCCTGGTTTTGAGTGGCTGGGCAGTTCCTGGTGGTTATTCTCCTTGGTGGGAATGGCAATCATCTCCATGGTGGAATCTGCTACAAGCAGCTGTGTAGCTGCTTTAGGGATGTGGTCTTCTTCTCATATATAAGGAGAATCTTTGGGAATGATCTCTAGCTTTTTAGCATGCTGGGGACCCTACATGGAGCTGAGTTGTCATTCAGCAGTCTGCTGTGTTGTCTACCAAGCTTGGATCTGTAAATGGACTTGAATCAATGGCTTGTGGTATGATTTGGTAATATCTGGGACTGTGCCATTTTACTTGTCGATCTTGGGTTTGTCAGCCTCAGAAGCCAGCAGCTGCCTGAGTGAAGAGATGTCCCTAGCTTCAGTGGGCTGGAAGCAAGAGGCAGAGCTGAAGCTCAAGGTTGATAGGCTTTCACCCAGCCCCTAGAGCCTGGCACTTTCAACTTGGACTTCTAGCCTCCAAAAATTGTAAGATAATAAACTCCTGTTTGTTCAAGCCATCCCATTTGTGGTATATTTCTGTTAGAGCAGCACTAGCAAAACAGTCAATGAATCTCCAAGGCTTTTTTTAAGTTACCTGAAAAAAATTCCTGAATTTTGCTTCAGGATATTGAAACCTAATCATTCAAAATCACAACAAACCTGGCACAAACCAGGAAACAAATTTCCCAGATGAATCTTAAACTGAACTGGACAAGAAAAAAGAGAACAGGCAGGAATGAGTCTTGCAATATTTGGATTCCTGCAGGAGGATCTGATAAAGGTCTAGAGAAGAAGTTACCAGATCTAGATTGTTTCTTGTTTCTAATGCAGGATTAGATGAAACTAAGGTTAATTCCCAACATTCTTCTGTCAGTTTGTTGTACTGTGGGGACCTGGTGTTGCTATGATACTGGACGCTTTGCCAGAGTGGAGCTTCCAGACTAAGACCCATTAGGAAAGAGAACCTGGCCATCTACTTCTGAAAAAAACTGACTAGTGAAAACATTAGGAGCTCTGGTAGCATAGTGTCTAAGGCACTTGACTGCTAACCAGAAGGCTGGCGGTTCAAACCCACTAGCCACTCCTTGGAAGGAAGGTTGGGCAATCTACTTCCATAGTGATACCACCTCAGAAACCCAAGGAGGGGTCGCTATGAGTCGGGTCTGACTTGAGGGCACATAACAACAACAGTGAAAACATTATGAATTGTAGAACATTCTCTGATACATTGCTGGAACATAAGCCCCAGGTTGGAAGGCATTCAGAATACAAGAACTTTTGAAGAACTACCTCTCAAAGTAGAGTTGACCTTAATGATATGGATGGAGCAAAGTTTTTGAGACCATTTGCTGCTGTGGATGTTACATTAATTTTCCAAGGAGGTTAAAACTTCCTCCTGAGTAGGTAGCAAAAGTCCAAAAAACTTCCCAGGAGACATAGTCAGAGAAATGAACATTTATTCACAAAAGAAACAGAATAGGGAGAGCAAATTTAAAAGATAAAGAAAGCAGGCTTACAAACATTGCTAGCAATTCAGCATCCATTGGTGGCAGGCTGGAATGGATCCAAGATGACCGTTAACCCTCTCTCACTTTGCAGGGATACTTACACCTGAATTTGAGGAATTGAGGATGGGGACTTCGTGACTGGGAGTGGAGGGCTACCTGACTGGTTTCAGACTTGATGGTGCTGGTCCCCATGGGGAGGGGGCCTCAGGCAGTGCCCTACAACCACCACCTGTGTATGCACTGATAACATGCTACTGTAGCAAACTTTATGGCTTAAAACTATTCTAAGGACAGGTTAATATGTTACAGGGAAGGTGGTTCATACATGCAGGGGGTGGGCAGGAGAATACATGACAAGGGGAAATAGGGAAATGGCTCGTAGTTCTTACAAGTGTGGCTACCCAAGATGGAGTCTGGGAGCCCTTTTGGAGGTTTGCAGTTACTGACCATACAGTGGATGACCCAGAATGAGAAGCAGCAGCTGTAAACTTGCATTAATAGAATGTGGAATGTATGAAGTATGAAATTAGGAAAATTGGAAGTTGTCAGAAATGAAATGGAACACATAAAGATCGATACATAGACAGACATTTGTGGGTCATGAATTACTTGGTTTGGCTCTTCTAGCCATAGTCTTTGTGACTCCCACCAGATTACTTGGTGGAACTAAGCAAATGTAAGGTTTTTGTGGCCCACCAAGGGAATTGGATAGCTTGTTAGTAGTGTAAATAAGGTACATGGCATTATTGTGGGGGGTAGGACCATGTATATAAGGTGTATGAAACCCTAATGTGGGGATTGGTTAGTTTTGTCATTCTGCTAGGCTTAAAATGAGTCCTCCTAGAGGCAGAAGCAAGGATATCACTACCATCAAGAGAGAAGAGCTGGAGGTGGAGTGGTGTGTGTCCTTGGATCAAGGGGAGACTGTTCTGAGCAAAGAATTGCATCCTGAGGGTGTTCCTAAACTTGAATTGTAGCCTGTTACTTCCCTAATAAACCCCATAATCATGAGTATTGTCTGTGATTTCTGTATGGCTATTCTAAAGAATTATCAAACCCAGCACAGAAGTAGTGAAGGCCATGGAACAGACGGTTGGTGTCAGATTGGTAAAAAAGGTTTGGAGGTTGGCAGTATTCTGGCCTCATAGGAATCAGCCTTGGACTGCTTGGTGGTCATTCTTTCTCCACCTCATGAAGTTAGAGGAGGTCAGAAGAGGATGCCACCCTGTGGTAGTTAAAGTTGTATGTCAACTTGGTTGGGCCTGGTTGAGTGGCTGGGCAGCTAGTCACAGTTATTCCACATGATAGAGTGGCAATCAACTCCATGGTGGGACCTACCACAAGCAGCTGAGTAGCTGCCTTAGGGATGTGGTCTGCTTCCTGTATATAGGCAGCAGCTTAGGGAATGGCCTCTAGCATGTGGCACACTTGGACCCTGCATGTAGCCGTGTCATTGTTCAGCAGCCTGCCATGCCCTGCCAACCTTGGGACTTACAATGGACTTGAATTAATGGCCTGCCATGTGGTTTGGTAACATTGGGACTGTGCCACTTTATTTGTCGGCCTTGAGCTTGTTATCCTCAGCAGCCAGTAGCTGTCTGAGTGAAGAGATGCCTCTAGCTTCAGTGGGCTGGAAGCCCAAGGTCGAGAGGCTTTCACACAGCACCTAGAACCTGGCACCTTGAACTCAGACTTCTAGCCTCCCAAACTGTAAGAGAATAAACTCTTGTTTATTAAGGCCATCCCATTTGTAGTATATTCTTGTCAAGAGTGGCACTAGGTAACCAGAACACACCTTTATGCCCTTTTTGCAACAATGATGAGCTGAAATGAACTGGTATTGGCCATTTTGAATCAAATTATAATATGATGTACTATGCTGGAAATGACAAATTGAAGAGGATTGGTGTCACGTTCATTGTCCAAAAAACATTCTTGAAGTACAATGTGGTCAGTGATAGGATAATTTCCATACACCTACAAGGAAGGCTCATTAGTTTACACGCCAGCCCCTAATGCAAAAGATGAAATAATTGAAGATTTTTACCACCTTCTGCAGTCTGAAAATGATCAAATATGTAATGAAGATGCATTGATAATTAATGGTGTAGGAATGTGAAAGTTGAAAACAAGGATCTGTAGCTGAAGAATATGGTCTTGGTGAATAGAAAATATGGCCTTGGTAATGGACATTGCATGATATAGTTTGGCAAAACCAATGATTTATTCATTGCAAATACCCGTTTTAAATAACATAAAGGGCAATTTTTATTTTTTCTAACCTGGAGTGAGAAAATCAAAAGGGAAGAACACGCTCAGCATTTCTCAAGCTGAAAGAAAAAATTCAAGCCTCAAGTTGCAATATAGAAAGATTCTATGGGCAAAATATTGAATGATGCAGGCAGTATCAAAAGAAAATGCAAGGAATACAGTTGTTGTTGTTGTTATGTGCAGTCAAGTTGGACCCGACTCATAGCGACCCCTCCTTGGGTTTCCAAGGTGGTATCACTAAGGATCAGGATTGGAGGAAGAATCATTAACAACCTGAGATACGCTGATGATACAACTTTGCTTGCTGAAAGTGAGGATGACTGAAGCACTTACTGATGAAGATTGAAGAATATAGTCTGCAGTATGGATTATATCTCAATATAAAGAAAACAAAAATCCTCACAACTGGACCAATAAGCAGCATCACGATAGATGGAGAAAAGACTGAGGTTGTCAAAGAATTCACATTGCTTGGTTCTACAATCGATGCCAACGGAAGCAGCAGTCAGGACATTAGACGATGTGTAGCACTGGGCAGGTCAGCTGGAAGGAACTCTTTCAAGTGCTGAGGAGCAAGGATGTCTCCTTGAGGACTAAGGTGCGCCTGACACAAGCCATGATATCTTCAATCGCCTTGTATGCATGTGAGAGCTGGACAATGAATAAGGAAGACCGAAGAAGAGTTGATGCTTTTGAGTTGTGGTGCTGGCAACGAATGCTGAAAGTACCATGGACTGCCGAGAGAACTAACAGATCTGTCCCGGAGAAAGTGCAGCCGAAATCTCCTTGGAAGCGAGAATGGCCAGACTTCGTCTCACCTATGTGGGTCGTGTTGTCAGAAGGGACCATTCCCTGGAGAAGGACGTCATGCTTGGTAAGGTGGAGGGTTGACAAAGGAAGGGAAGGCCCTCAATCAGATGGATTGACATGGTGGCTGTGACAATGGGCTCAAGTATAGCAAGTATCATGGAACTGGCACAGGATTGGGTGGTGTTTCATTCTGCTGTGCATAGGGTCGCTATGAGTTGGAGACGACTTGACAGCACCTAACAACAACAACATCACTACGGAAGTAGATTGCCCAACCTTCCTTCCGAGGAGTATAGAGGGAGAAAACAGTGGAGAGGGATACAGCAAAGAAGAGAGGAAAGGGACAATAAAGGTATGCATGTTTTTCTTTTTTGCTGTCCCTCTTTTCTTCCTCTTCTCAAGTTAAAATAGTTTCTTCTCAGTGCCCAGTGTTCTGCATTTTGTAAACATTCAATAAATATTCAGTTCCCTGAAATGCTAAGGAAGAAGGGAAAACTGGCACATATTGAGAACCATATCTATGCCAGGTGGAACGTAAAACCTTTGTGAAAGATTAATGTAGATTCTTCTTGTCACTCCTATTATAATAAAAATCATATTAAGCCAATAACAGAAATTGGTTGAAATTTATTTAATATATTATTTTCAAATCAGGGTGACATTTCAACCAGGAGAGAAAGATGTCTCAAAGATTAAAGAATTTACAAAGATTCTTATACTCCATGTTACTGACATGGTTATTGGAAACAGGGACAGAACAGTGTTTATATAATAACAATTTACCCTGAAACACAGATTGTAGTCTGACTTTTAGAGTCTCTGTTTCTTGAATCTGACTGCCCAGATGACTCTTCAAAACATCCAGATGCCTTAACGTACTACACAAAAACACTGTTCTACATCCTACTTTGATGAGTAGCAAATGGGATCTTAAAAACTTGTAAGCAGACATCTAGATGCAACAATTGGTGTCTCCTCATTTGGAGCAAAGAATGAAGAAAATCAAAGATGCATGGAAACAATTAGTCCAAGGAACTAGTGAATCAGAAGAACTAGAAGGTGCCTAGCTACCACTATCAACCACTCTGTAAGGGATCAACATTGGAGATCCTGGAAAGAGTGGGAGAAAAATGTGGAAGAAAACTCAAAATCATAAACAAAAAATCAAGCGGCAGCAGATGAATTCCCAGATGCCATTAAGAAAATCATTGAGTTAAGTTATGAAAAGGACCAAGATTACTGTCTGATAGAGACTAGTGAAACCAGTGAGACTATGACCCCTCCTCACCCTTCAGCCTGGAATTGAACTCACTTTTGTGACTTCCAGCCAAACAATAGAGAGTCCTACAAGATGAACAATTACACCAGGTGGGTACAGTCCTTAGAACAGTTAGCCATGGGGAATCAGAACAGTATTTGCACAGGGAGATAGTTCAGTAGGAAGGAATGCATAGGAAACAACACAGGGAGAAAGTAACTACAGGGAGGAAGTGGGAAGAGAGCTGTTATATTATGGGGATTGCAATCAATGTTATGAAATAAAATGTGTATGATCTACTATATGGAAAATGAATTCATTCTGTAAACTTCCACCCAAATCACAACAAAAAACAAAACAAAAACAGCCAGATGCCAAAGGCAAGATGATTTTTACTAAGCTATTTACTAAAACTATTGTTTGACTTAAAGGTGTCTTTAGGCAACCAGTTCTTTTCAAGGTTCAACGTGCAAAAGAAGATGTCAGGGCAATGGCCTAGGTGGGTCACCCCAACTCCATGAAGTACAGAAATCTGGATTCCATGTGAATTAAAACTGTTTCTCACTCCCATCTTGTCAACAAGTTAATATATAAATCCTGATCTGTGGGAGTTTGGATGATATCTTAGGCTGTGTTCGCTAGAGGAGCAAAGCTGTATACATACATATACATATACATATACATATACATATACATACACACACACACACACACACACA
>NW_006921844.1:140696-141507 GCF_000298275.1 Orycteropus afer afer | reverse complement strand
CTGATTCATGTAGCTGCAGGACCTGAAGAACCCAAGATTGGCAGGCAGTACAGCAGACTTCTGGCTTTGGAGGCTGGTGAATCCAAGATTGACAGGTAAGATGGCAGGCTGTAGGCTCATAGGCTGCAAAGTCAACTATCCCAAGATCAGCAGGTAATACAACAGGCCACTGGTTCAAGTCCAGGAACTGAAGATGACAATGAACCAGACGCAAGCTCCAGATCCAGTAGAAAGCCACAGGGCTTTGCCAGAATTTTCCCATTATGTATCGGAAGCAGGCCACATCCCAAAGTAAATTCCCTTTCACCTGATTGCTCATAGCAGAATTCATCATGGAGATGATTACATTATATCAGATCTCCTTATGGGGCATGACTACATCATGACTGCTAAACCACTGAGAATCATGGCCCAGCCACATTGACACACAACTTTAACTTTCACAAACGATACAGGTCAGCTTTGGTCTTTTGAACTTATTCCTTTACCTTGTGTTTATTCGATATTATAGTTCCATTAGCTATCAAAATATGAAAAGGTCATCAGCTTTTTTGTCAGAATTTGTCCCTATATCTTGGAAATTGAAATTCCTCTCTATGTGTTTATTATTTCTCTGATATTCTTCTCTTATCCTCTATTCCCCTTCCCTAGGCCGCTGTAGGCAGCTTTTATGAACATATTGCTGAGGTGATAGAAGTTTAAAATAAGTCATTAATAAATGATAGAATTTTTAAGGAGGCCTGACTTATGTCTTCATTTGGATAATCACTTTGTTCCTAAGCCAGATTTCTTTTTATTTATTTATTTATTT
>NW_006921844.1:134091-139882 GCF_000298275.1 Orycteropus afer afer | reverse complement strand
GCCAGATTTCTGATGCTATAACAGAGGTAGCATCATGGTCTGAAGTCTCCAGAGTAGTGTCACAATTGGGAAATAATCAGCCCATTCTTAATCACAAGCATAATGATGCAAACGTTGCCATTTCTTCTATAGTTGTTGGTTTTTTTTATTAATTTTAAAATTCTGTTCTGCTAATTAATATCTGTCTTTCCCCTCCTGCTGTGGATACACATTTTCATATCTCTTATTGAGATATTATTATTATGTATCCATTTACCTCAATTATTTGTCTAGTGACTACAGTGTCGTTCCTTCAATTCTATCTCTTCTTTTTGATTTGGTCTAGACTATTTACTCTTTGAAGAAGCCCTGGTGGTGCAGTGGTTAAACACTAGGCTATCAACCAAAAGGTCAGTGGTTTGAACATATCAGCTGCTCTGCAGGAGAAAGAGGTGGCAATATGCTTCCATAAAGATTTCAGCCTTGGAAACAGGGCAGTACTACTCTGTCCTGTAGGGTCACTATGAGTCAGAATCGATTGGACTGCAATGTGTTTTGGTATTGTTTACTCTTTGGATGGCTAGTTGATATGTTGAAGACATTGGGATAGTAGTTCTGTCACCTAGCCTTGCCTTTTTGAGCTTTTCCATTTAAGAACATAACTGCCACAAAGGTGTCTCAGGAAAAAAATCCTCTATCTTAATACCACACTAATCATAATAATTTTTCATTTCTTAGATTTGGAGACCATATTCACTTCCCTTATATCTCTTTGAAGAGCAGGTTGAATCAGTCCTTTATATTTGCATGCTTCATGATTTATTTTGTTGTTCTTGTATGCTGTCAATTCCAACTCATAGCAACCCTTTAGGACAGAGTAGTATTATTGCCCCGTAGGGTGTCCTAGGCCGAAATCTTTGTGGTAGCAGATCTCTAGGTCTCTTCTCCTGCAGAGTGGCTAGTGGATTTGAACCACTGACCTTTCAGTTAGTAGCTGAATATTTTAATCATTGTGCCACTAGCACACCTTATGATTAATTTACCCTTTCAAAGTGTTATTTGTAGGATACTTATCAGAAAGGGGGAAAAGAAAATGTAAAATTATTTTTGATTTATTTGTACTCTTTTGAGGTAGAAAAATTAAAAGTACCGTGAGTTTCTTCACTGTAAGTTTGGAAAACAATTTTATAAATCATGCTATAAGGCAGTCCCCAGGTTACGAATGTCTGACTTATGAACAACTCCTACTTGCTCCCCCCCCTTTTTTTTTTTGCTATAGGGACACTTTTATTAAGTCTTGGACAGGACAAAGACAAAACAAAGACAGTCATCCAGGAGAAGGGAAACCATCAGCATGTACATAGTACAGAATCTGAATGGAGTCCCTCTCGTTGCCTTTTAATATTATATAAATTCTTCATCATCACTTTCAGTTGCTGCACATGAAGATTTTAAATCATTGAAAAGACTTTGAGACTTTCCTTGCACTAAAGTGAAACTAAATAAGAACCATATGCACATGCATGCACTTACCTACATATTCAACTTAAAGAATACTTAGGAAAGGATCTCTTTTGTAACTGGGTACTGCCTGTACATGTTTTTCTGTATCTTATTGTGTGCTGTTGAGTTGATTGTGACTCCTAACAACTGTATAGGACAGAATAGAACTGCCCATATTTCCTAGGCTGTAAACTTTATGGGAGCAGATCAACAGGTTTTTTCTCCTGAGGAGCCACTGATGGGTTCTATCTGCTAACCATTCAGTTAGTGGGCAGGTGCTTAATTGTTAAACCACCAGGGCTCCTCTGTACATCTTAAATTATTCAAACTAAGCATTTCATGGCTTAAATTCATCATTAAAATATTTTCTAACAAAAACTTTGTTAAAAGATATGAGGTAAATTTTTTTTTTTTTTTTGTGTGTGTTAATTTATAAATGGTAACCTTTATTGAGTACTTAGTATTTTGCCAGGTGAATATTCGATTTGCAAAGGCAGATGATATTATCCTCATTTTTACAGATGAGGAAACTGAAGGGAAGTTAAGTAACTATTTGAAGTGAAGGAGTCCAGATTCAAACCTAGGTGTGTTTAAATACCTGTATACTCTTTGCCATCAAGACAACTCCTACTCATATTGACCCTAATAGGACAGAATGGAAGTGCCCAATAGGGTTTCCAATGCTGTAATCTTTAAGGAAGCAAACTGCCACATCTTTTCTCTTATGGAGTGGCTAATGGGTTTAAACTGCCAACCTTTTAGTTAGTAGCTGGACTCTTTAACCACTGTTCCACCTGGGCTCCTGTGTTTAAATAGAGTTCATATTTTAACCACTACTGTATATTTATTTTAAATTTAGAACAATTTAAAAAAAATTTATTATGATTTTCGTGAAAGTTCACAGAGAAAATTCATTTTCCATACAGCAGTTCATACCTATTTTGCTTCATGACATTGACTGCAATCCTCACCATGTAACAGCTCTCTTCCCACTTCCCTCCCTATAGTTACCTCTTCTCTGTGTTCTTCTTTCCCATGCATTCCTGTCCTCCTGAGCTATCTCCTTGTGCAAATACTGCCCTATTTTTCTCCCATGATTGATCATGCTAAGGAGTATATCTACCTAGTGTAAATGTTCACCCTTACATGCCTGTCTATTATGTGGCTGGAAGTCATGGGAGTGAGTTCAATTCCAGGCCTGAAGGGTAACTAGGAGCCATAGTCTTGGGGGTTTCATCATGCTCTATCATACCAGTAAGCCTGTTTTTTTTTTTTTTTTTTTAATGATTTTGTGTTTTGCTCCATGTTTTTTTCCCACCCTGTTCAGGATCTCCTGCACTGATCCTTGACAAGTGGTTGACATTTGTAGCTGGACACCATTTAGTTCTTCTGGTCTCATGGTCATTTAGGTTGAGGTTCACATGGTCCACTAGTACCTTGGACTAATTGTTTTTGTGTGTCTTCTTTGGTCTAGATGAGGAGAGACTTGTTGCATCTAGATGCCTGCTTGCAAACTACCCCAGTATCTAATCCCCAAAGTAGGATGTGGAACAATGTTTTTGTGTAGTCTATTATGCTGATTGAGTTTGTTATCTCCCGTGACCATAATACTGAGCCCACAGATCCAATAATTTTGCACTTGTGTTGATCTTGTTCGATAACTTCTGCATTCTGTTTAATCACTTTTCTTTGGGATGGGTTCAAATATGGATCTCTTTCAGCCAGTTGGCCAGGTACTTGTCTTCCAAATTTGTTGGCATAGACAAGTAAGCGCCTTCATCACTGCATCCATTTGTTGAAACATCTCAATGGGTATTCAGCCAATTCCTGGAGCCTTGTTTTCGTCAATGCCTTCAGTGCAGCTTGGACTTATTCCTTCAATACCATTGGTTCTTGGTCATATGCTAACCCCTGAAATTGTTGAACATTGACCAGTGATTTTTGGTACAGTGTCTCTGTGTATTCTTTCCATCTTCTTTTGATGCTTCCTGCATCATTCAATATTTTGCTCACAGAATTCTTCAATATCACAACTCGAGGCTTGAACTTTTTCTTCAGTTCTTTCAGCCCAAGAAATGCCCAGTGTGTTCTTTCTTGCTTTTCCAACTTATGTTTTTTGTATGTTTCGTTATAATTCTTTACTGTGTCCTTTCAAGCTACCCTTTGAAATCTTTTCTTCAGCTCTTTTCCTTCATCATTTCCTCTATTCACTTTAGCTACTCTTCATTCAAGAGCAAGTTTCAGAGTCTCTTCTGACATCCCTTTTGGTCTCTTCCTTTCCTGTCTTTTTTTATGATTCTTTGCTTTCTTCAAGTGTGATGTCCTTGATGTCATCCCACAACTTGTCTGGTCTTTGGTCACCGGTGTTCAATGCATCAGGTCTTTTCTTCAGATGATCTCTAAATTCAGGTAAGATATACTCAAGGTCATATTTTGGCTTTTGTGAACTTGTTTTAATTTTCTTCAGCTTCAACTTAAATTTGCATATGAGGAATTGATGGTCTGTTCCGCAGTCAGCCTCTGACCTTGTTCTGATGATATTGAGCTTCTCCATTGCTTCTTTTCACAGATAGAATCAATTTGATTCCTGTGTATTCCACTTGGTGAGGTCCACATGTACAGTCACTGTTTATGTTGTTTAAAAAGGGTATTTGCAATGAATAATCTGTTGGTCGTGCAAAATTTTATCATGCAATCTCCAGCATTATTTCTATCACCAAGACCATATTTTCCAACTGCTGAGGCTTCTTCTTTGTTTCCAGATTTCACATTCCAGTAACCAGTAATATTCAATAAATCTTGATTGCATGTTTGGTCAATTTCAGACTACAGATGTCAGTAAATAATCTTCAATTTCTTCATCTTTGGCTTTAGTGGTTGGTGTGTAAATTTGAATAATAGTAATTATTACCTGGCCCTCTAACAAGCATGCTATTCTCCAGATACTGGTCTTTCCTGATAATATGTCCAAAGTATGTGAGATGAAATCTTGCCATCCTCCCTTCCAAGGAACATTCTATCTTCAAAGACAGATTTATTCATTCTTTTAGCAGTCCACAGTATATATGATATTCCTCATCAGTACCATAATTCAAAGGCATCAACTCTTTGGTCTTCCTTATTAATTTTCCAACTTTCATATTCCTATGAGGTAATTGAAAATACCATGGCTTGGGTCAGGTGCATCTGAGTCCTCAAAGTGATATCAGCTTTTTTAGCACTTTAAAGAGGTCTTTTGCAGCAGATTCAGCCAATGCAATACATTGTTTGATTTCTTACTCCATGGGCATTGATTGTGGATCCAAGTAAAATGAAATTCTTGGCAATTTCAATATTTTCCGTGTTAATCATGAAGAAGTTTATTTGTCCAGTTGTGAGGATTTTTGTTTTCTTTATGTTCAAGTGTAATCCATACTGAAGGCTGCAGTCTTTGATCTTCATCAGTAAGTGCTTCAAGTCATCTTCACTTTCAGCAACTATGATCGTGTCATCTGCATTATCACAGGTTGTTAATGAGTCTTCAACTTGATGCCATGTTCTTCTTCATATAGTCCAGCTTCTCAGATTGTTTGCTCCGCATACAGATTGAATAATTATGATGAAAGGATATAATCCTGATGTACATTTTTCCTGATTTAAAACCATTCAATATCTCCTTGTTTTGTTTGAAAGACTGACTGTTGGTCTATGTACACATTCTGCATGAGTACAACTAAGTGTTCAGGAATTCTTATTCTTTGCAATGTTATCCATAATTTACTATGATCCACTCAGTTGAATGCCTTTTGAATGACTTTTGCATAGTCAGATACAGCCTTGGAAACTCTATGAGGACTGGTTCTACAGCAACCAGTTTATATAAAAATAGTCCTCTACTTAGGACATAGTTGAGCTATGAGGAACTGCACACCACCATCTTTTTTTTTTTTTTTTTGTACAACTTATTATTAACATCTACTACATAAAAGATTAAAATATATCTGTAAGTGTAGGTGTAATGTTTCCAACCCCCCCAAAACAAATGAAGATCTGATTTATAATTATAAACTAAAACAAACCAAACTCACTGCCGCCTAATCTATTCTAACTCATAATGTTTTACAGGACAGAATAGAACTGATGCATAGGATTTCCAAGGCTGTAAATCTTTACAGAAAGCAAATTTCTTATCTTTCTTCCCTGGAGTGCCTGGTAGGTTTGAACCATCCACATCTCAGTAGGCAGCCAAGTTCTTCAACCACTGAACCACCAGGGTTCCTTTTTATAAAGATACTAACAATAAAAGCTAATAATAATGAAAAAAAAAAAA
>NW_006921844.1:127739-133991 GCF_000298275.1 Orycteropus afer afer | reverse complement strand
GTCAAGTCGGACCCGACTCATAGCGACCCCTCCTTGGGTTTCCAAGGCAGTATCACTACGGAAGTAGATTGCCCCATCTTCCTTGCCAGGAGTCGATTCCAACCGCCTTAGGCACTAAGCTACCAGAGCGCTCGCGCGCTCTCTCTCTCTCTAAATGAAAAACTAGACGGAACACACTAATAACTATATTAACAGTGGTTATTTCCTTGTGAGAAGTTGAGCTTTCTGATGATCTTCATGCTTTTCTTCAAACCTGCCAATTTCCTACAATGCGCTCTCCTAGCGTAGTGCTTAAGGCATTTGACTGCTAACCAGAAGGTAACCAGTTCAAACCCACCAGCCACTCCTCAGAGGGAAGGTTGGGCAATCTACGGCCTCGGAAACCCAAGGAGGGGTCACTATGAGTCGGGGTGAACTCCACGACACATAACAAAAACAAATTTCCTACAATTTTTAATATATTCATTACTGCAACTTATAGTCAATGAATTTTGCAATGTTATTTAACTAAAATGACGCTAACACAAGAACACCGCCTTACTGGATTAAGGGCCCCAATCCATCCAGCTCAACGTTACAAACATCAAAAAACCCTCGGTGCTTTCAGTATCACACTACCCACGCATTCCCCTTTCCCCGCCCCTGTTCGGACACTAATGGCAAACTTCCGGAAAGAGCTTTCAGGGCAAAGCCCAGGGAGTTTAGGCGCGTCCCATTGGTTCTTCCTGGGCGTCCGGCCCCACCCCGCCCTGCTGTGCTAACGAGCCAATGGGGGCCCCGAATTATGTTTTAAACGCCTAGCCTGGCGCGACCGCGCGGCTGGCTGAGTCTTGGGTGAATTTGCCTGTTGAGGTCGAGGTGGGTCTCGGAAGGTACTTGTTGAGGTTGGGGAAACTGAGTCCTGCGGGTAAGGAGGAGGCCTGGGACTGGTCTTCGGCGAGACGTGTATTTGTCGAGCCTTGTTTAGCCTTGGCTTCGGACGGTGTCTGGGACTCCACGGCATCTCTCTTCTGATATGTGCCAGGGCTTGTGCAGGAGCCAAACCGAGCGCTGCTCAGAAATTTAGACGCTCTGACTCGGGCTTCAGTAGTTAAGAGGAATATTAAGTGCTTATTGGCTCAAGCACGGGCTTCTGTCTGTATAGTTCTTGAGTGGGCAAGTTTTGGTCTCTGTTACACCTCAGCCTTTTATTGCCTTCCATAACTTCCAGAGTCTAATAAGTATTTCTCACCCCTAGAGTAATCCAGAATGGCTACTCTGATCTTTGTTGATAAGGAAAATGGAGAACCAATCAACCGTGTGGGTCCTAAGGATGGGCTGAAGGTGGGATCTGGGTCTTGTAAGTATACAGGCTGCAACTGAAAATACGACTGTTGTGAATTAATTGTGGATGTGTCCAGATCTAGGTCAGGCATTTAGTGTACTCTGTCGGTAATTGGAATCATCACTGTTATTTCCTCTTATTGCAAACAACTTGTGGGTTTCTTTTCCTTGTTTAGTTCTTAATGGGATTATTTATAGAGAGTACTGAAGTGCTATTGGGCATATCATAGCCATGCCATTGTCAAAAATGGGTGTGGAAGTTTGGGGGTGAGAATTAGGACAAGTTTATATATCACACAGCCTTCAAAGTTACACAGTCGTTTACCACTTAAATAATGTTATTATTTTGCTTCAACAGTCAAAGCCTTAGATGGGAGATGTCAGGTTTCAACACCACATGTTGGTAAAATATTTGACGCTCCATCTGCCCTACCGAAAGCTGCCAGAAAGGCTTTGGGAACTGTCAACAGAGCTACAGAAAAGTCAGTAAAGACTAATGGACCCCTCCAACAAAAGCAGCCAAACTTCACCGCCAAGAAGGTAAGTGTTGACTACTCTAAAGACACTGTTTAAACACTTTAGCACTTTAGACTTTTTGGAAAAATAACTGTTGGCATGCTATCTGACTTTCCACCCTGTTAAATAGAAGAAAATATAGGCTAGCAAACATAGAAAGCAGAGGAGAATCATATGGTCCTTGTGGATCTTGAGATTGGAAAGCTCAGAAGCATCTAGTGAATATTTTTGCTACACATGCCATTAAGTAGTATTTTGAAACAGATTGGTTGGTAGCATCTACCTACGGATGAGTGAAATACTAAGAGTGAGTGCAGCTTGTAATAGGTTGTGTTGCTAAGAAATGATATTAGTAACTGATATTGGCCAGGTGTTGCCATCTCCCTCTCCCTGCATAGCAATCACCAGCTTGTTACGTGCCAACCTGTTAGTGTGCTGACTTTTGTGTGTGCATGCGTGCGTGTATGTGCACACATGAGGTACGTGCCAGTGAGAGTACTTTACTGTGAAAGATAATTTTAGCTGACCTGTGGATTAATACTTTATTTTAATAATTTTTTAATGTGTTAAAAAACAACTGTTACTTTATATCAAACCTGTGCCTGACATATAATATGGTTTAGGACAAGGATTTCTTTTTAAAAAAATGAATTGACTTAAATAATATTAAACATAGTTATCATAATGGTATGGCAAAAAATGAGAATGTTATATAGAGGGCTGATAGGGAGAAAACCTGCCCTAGGGATTTCCTCTGGGTATGCACAGATGAGCTAAAGTAAACCAAGGATACCTAGGCTTTATTTTGGCCTACTATTACAGTAGGCTGTCTGCTTGCTAGTTGCAGATGAGGGGATTATCTGTGATGGACTCCTAAAGTCTTTGATTGTCTTAATTTTCCTGACTCTTACTCGATGCATATATTTGAGGAACACAAGTTTGTTTTTAATATTAACCCGAAGAAATAATTAAGATAACACTGATAGAAAATCACACTTCCAAAATCTAAATGGCTTCTAGGATTAACTACTATTCTGGTGACTCATGCCCATTTTCTCCTCTGTTAGGTCGAATAATTGAGTTGATTAGCTCAGAATTAACTCTGCATTCTTGATAAGTTACACTGACAGGTGCTAATACTTAAGTTTCAGAATTAAGTTCCTTGAGAACCAAGGATTATGGTTTCTTAGAAACCAGTATGAAATTGACAAATTTTAAATGGTGGTGGAGTAATCACATGCTTTGAAAAGGCCTACAGTTTATTGTATTCATCAGTTGACAAGGCTTCCATTCTCATTAATCCATATTTTCTTGGGTTGTTTTAGATGACTGAGAAGACTGCTAAAGCAAAAAGTTCTGTTCCTGCCTTGGATGACACCTATCCAGAAATAGAAAAATTTTTTCCCTTCAATCCACTAGGTAGTATCTTTTGGTATTATAAAAATGATTTGGCTGTCAGTTTCTCTTAAAATTCAATTCAGCTATAATTTGATATGGATATGGCATGTGACTTTCTGAATCTGGTTTGCTTTAAATAAATGTATTTGTTAATGGATTTATTTGCAAGGAATCATCTTAAGCATTAAAAGGGGAATAGGAAAAAGGTGGAGAATCTTATTCCTGTCCTGAAAAGTTTATCAGCTGAGGAAGATATGTTCATTAACACTGATCAGGTATAAATGTTTAGTTTTTCTTACAAGCCATTTAGAAAGTGGGCTTTATGTCAAATTGAACAATGCCTGCGAGTACTTTAGATGGGAGCTCTGGTGGCATAGTGCCTAAGGCATTTGACTGCTAACCAGAAGGCTGGCGGTTCAAACCCACCAGCTACTCCTTGGAAGGAAGGTTGGGCAATCTACTTCCGTAGTGATACTGCCTTGGAGACCCAAGGAGAGGTCGCTGTGAGTTGGATCCAACTTGAAGGCAGTAAGAGGGTACTTTGTTGTTGTTATGTGCCGTCGAGTTGGACCTGACTCATAGCGACCCCTCCTTGGGTTTCCGTGGCAGTATCACTACGGAAGTAGATTGCCCAACCTTCCTTCCGAGGAGTGGCTGGTGGGTTTGAACTGCCAGCCTTCTGGTTAGCAGTCATGTGCCTTAGGCACTACGCTACTAGAGCTCCCATATATTACAAGAAATTCTATAATTTCTATAATAGTATTCTTGAAATGTATTGGTTATTGAAATGAGTTTGTGAGTGTAGGGTAAACCTTAGGAAGGATTACTGAGTCAGAAGGTGTATGATAAAATATTTTAATAAAATGCAATGTATCCATGCTAGTGATTTCCATTCAGTCGTTAAGGAAAATGAGGTAGATATAAGTGTATTGACCAGAAAGGAAGACTACAATATGCTGTGTTTAAGGAAAGAGAGATTGCCAGGTTACACTGCAAAATAATGTAAATTATTGAAACTACTCATAGTGGATGAGAATGCTTGTTTCACCGTTGATTTCTAACTGCAAATGTCTTAAAACTAATCATTATCAGGAGATCAGTGATATCTCCTTGTTTTAAATTTGTTTTTGAGTGTCTGTGTTCACATAGCATATTTGATTATTGGCTTTGTACTTTAGAACTTCATGTTTGTGTCTTTTGTCTTCCCTTGATTATATGACTTCCTTACTGATTTTTTTTTTTTTTTAAAGTGCTCTTTACAAGGAGGTCACTGTGAGTTGGAATTGACTTGATGGTAGTGAGTTTGTGGATAAGACCAAAAAAACCAAACTCATTGCCATCAAGTTGATTCTGACTCATAGCGACCCCCTTTAGGTTCCAGTGCAGTAAATCTTTATAGAAGTAGAATGCCCAGTCTTCCTTTGGCAGAGTGGCTGGTGGGTTTGAACCACCAACCTTCTGGTTCACATTCAAATGCCTTAGGCACTACGCCACCAGAGCTCCTTATGTGGATAAAGGAATTACCTGTATTTCACAAATAATGTGCACAGGCATATAAGGTGCTCACTGTGCATAGGAAACAAACACTCAAGGGGGCTACGTGGTTTGCAAAAAAAGGTATAATGCTCACATACCTGTAAAGATACGGTAGCCTTGTTTAGCTACAGACAAGTTTTTTTGGTATCTGTTGTCTGTTTATTGTTGTCTTTACAACTCAGTGATTTTAAATTAAATGGCTACATATCACTCAGTTCTTTTTTGACTTCTAGATTTTACCAAGCTTCTTGTTGTTATGTGCCGTTGAGTCGACCCTGACTCACAGTGACCCCCCTTGGATTTCTGAGATGGTTATTGCCATTGACTTGATTATGACTCGTAGCGAGCCCCATTGGATTTCCAAGGTCGTAAATCTTTGCAGAAGCAGACTGCCTCCGCTTTCATGGAGCAGCTGGTGGGTTTGACCCACCGAACTTTTGGTTAGCAGCCAGATGCCTTAATTATATCACCAGAGCTCCTTAAGCTTAGAAAAAACCCAAAACCAAACTTACTGCCATTGGGTTGATTCTGACTCATAGCGAGGCCCATTGGGTTGCCAAGGCTGTAAATCTTTACTGAAGTAGATTGCCCCATGTTCCTACTGTGGAGTAGCTGATGGGTTTGAACTGCTGACTTTCTGTTTAGTAGCCAAATGCCTTAGACAATGTACCACCAGAGCTCTTTAAACCTTAGAAAAGAGCTTACTAATTCTGAGTACAGGTAGTCTCCAGGATATGAATAAGATCCCTTCCTGAGTGAAATTTTTCAGTTGAATTAGTTTGCAAGTCAGAACAGGTACATACAGTTCTTATTTAGCTTTAGTGCAAGAAAAGGCTGGAAGAC
This sequence comes from Orycteropus afer afer, assembly GCF_000298275.1. Taxonomy (NCBI): domain Eukaryota; kingdom Metazoa; phylum Chordata; class Mammalia; order Tubulidentata; family Orycteropodidae; genus Orycteropus; species Orycteropus afer. The sequence continues at coordinate 128,375 of NW_006921844.1, read as the reverse complement.
TTTTCAATGATTTAAAAGCTACACATACAGCAAGTGAAGGTGATTAAGCTGATGAATTTGTTGTAAGTAGGGGTTGGGTCAGTGGTTTCAAAGTGAAGGCAGATTGACAAAACAAAGGGCAAGTAAGAGTTGCCTGTAGGCCTGGTTGTGCATAGGCCTGGTTGCCCATAGGCCTGAGTTCCTAAGCACTAAGCCAAGGACTTTACTTAAGGCTTTAGAGCACTGTTACTCCTAAAAACAAAGGTGGAGGAAAAACTACCATATTTTGATCTTTTGGAATACTTAGCCTTCTAAAACGAAAAACGAAAGAAATGAAACGTACTGCCGTGGAGTGGTACCCGAATCAAAGCTACTCCTCCTTGGGTTTCCAAGGCGGTATCACTATGGAAGTAGATTGGTCAACCTTTCTTCTGATGAGTGGCTGGTGGGTTTGAACCCCCAGTTTTCTGGTTAGCGGTCAAATGCCTTAGGCACTATGCTTCCAGAGCTCCTCTTAGCCTCCTAGAGAAGGGGAAAAGCTCATTATTTAAGTTATCTTTCTGTTACCAGCAAGAAATCTGGATGTTTTAAAATAATTCCTAAAAAGTAGGGCACTTGGATTTTAAGAAGGAATGTTAATTAATACCGTGGCTCTCA
>NW_006921844.1:117966-125294 GCF_000298275.1 Orycteropus afer afer | reverse complement strand
GGGAGATTCAAACCCACCAGCCACTCTTCAGAAGGAAGGTTGGGCAATCTATTTCTGTAGTGATACCACCTTGGAAACCCAAGGAGTGGTTGCTATGAGTCGGATTAGACTCAACGGCAGTGCATTTTTTTTTTTTTATCTGAAGAAAATATGCTCTCACACAGATTTATAATTAGAAATGGGAGGAGCATTGTATTAGCTCTTTCAGTTAAATATGTATACTTTCCTTTGATAGTACACTAAAACCAGACAAGTGACTTTCTTATAGTTACATTGTAGTATAGGAAACCATATCAGTGAACATTTGGACTCTGATGATAAAATCCATTGATCTCTTTCATTTTGAATGAGTCTTTTATTCTTGAATTTATCAAGCACTGATGATTTGGAAATACTGGTTCATTGAGATGTAGGTCCTCCAGATGTTGAAGTGTTTTTATACAAAAGCACATTATTATCACCACTGATTTCATTAAAGTCTAAGTATTAGGAAGCTGTCAACTCATGGTAGCAGATAAGTTTCCCATAAGTCTCATTTTTTCTTGTAGTTTTCAGTTGTATCTTTGGCACCTTTCAGTTTTCCTCGAAGTGTTAGACTTCTTTCTTTGAGAAGGTGTATGACAAGTATGCAGCTCTGAGTAACCATTTATTTCTAATAAATATGATATTCAGGAAAATGTTCTCTGATTTAACTTGCAACTCAAATAATTAAATTCTTTTCTCTGAAATGAACATCATACTTCAGTATGCAGCAGAAGTGCTTTATCCATACTTTTTATTTTATTACACAGAATATTAAAAAGACATATTCTCAAGGGTCAAGAGCTAATAAAACTAAAATAATTTTTTATTATATACAATAAAGTGACTTCAAATGAAACTAGTATTTTTTTTCACTGTAAGTGTTGGTGGTGAAGAATATAATGACTACTAATATAGTTTTGATGATTTGCTTTAAGGCACCAGCAATTTTAATCACCATTGCTTTTGCACTATCATTGCAAGCGTCAACACACTGAAATAGGTATTTGTATTCTGAAAACAGTTTTTAATCTGATGGGTCTCACTGGGTCTCAGACCTCCAGGGGCTCCACTGGCCACACTGAGAACTGCTACTCTAACAAAATGCTTTTTTTCTGGGACAGATTTTGAGAGTTTTGACCTGCCTGAAGAGCACCAGATTGCACACCTCCCCTTGAATGGAGTACCTCTCATGATCCTTGATGAGGAGAGGGAACTCGAAAAGCTCTTAGACATGGGTCCCCCTTCACCTGTGAAGATGCCTCCTCTGACATGGGAGTCTAGTAAGTGAACAAGTGCCCTTCCTTCTAGAAGGGCTGCAAACAGTTTGTTTCATAACACTTTCATTACTGTGGGGACAGAGCTGTGTGGCAGTTTAGCATGTAAATAAGTAATTTCTGTCTTTTGAACTATAGAGGTAAGGTTTCAGAATAATGAAAACTATTCTCGCTTACGATTGTTTTTCAGTCCCAAATGCTAGGGTGGAATTAAGTCATTCTGAAATCTGGTGTCTACATATAGCAAACTAAATTTACATATTAAATGTAATATGTAGCTTCTTAGGCTATATGTTGAAGTATTATAAATTTGGTTGGGATGAGAGTCACAAGTTATATACGAGGATAACATAGGAACAAAATACCTGAGCAATAGCATAGAACAGCAATACATTCCTACTATACATGGTGTGAGGTCTTGGTATAGACTGGTGACTACCATCAGTGTTTTCTATTTGCTCTCCCTGGTTTTGATGAAATAACTTGTACTATTTTATATTTGATAGTACACTAAAACCAGACAAGAGACTATTTCTTATAGTTACAATGTAGTATAGGAAACCATATCAGTGAACATTTGGACTCTGATGGTAAAATCCTTTGATCTCTTTAATTTTGAATGAGTCTTTTATTCTTGAATTTATCAAACATTGATGATTTGGAAATATTGGTTCATTTATTTTATAAATATGATTTGGAAATATTGGTTCATTTATTTTATAAATCGCATTAGTGAGGCTGCTAACTCACATTAGTGATATTGGATCTCAGAACAATAGGATTCAGATACTTCTAAGACTTATTTTTTAAGAAGGCTAATTCTGGGGCCACAGCCACATTTCAAGGAATATGAAGATGGGAGGATTTCTTTGTCTCATTAGAGAAAACCATGAATCTGTGATTAAAAGTGACAGTACCTGTGCTGACATGGACGATGAGTCAAGAATTTAAAGAAATGTAATAAATTCTTGTTTCCTAGGTCTGTTGCAGTCTCCTTCAAGCATTCTTTCGACCCTGGATGTTGAATTGCCACCTGCTTGCTATGACTTAGATATTTAAGCTTCTTAGTGCTTTGTAGTCTGTATTATTATTATTATTTCTCTATTAATAAAGCTGTCCTTTATTTGTAGTCAATGTTTTCTGGAATTTGTTTAAAACCATGTGAAAACAAGCTGTGATTATCAGACAGTCCTCTATAATGTAACACCAGAGGTTTTCTAATTTGCACAAATTTACCTTAAAAGCCTTTGGTTTAACAGCTTATTTCAGAAGCTGCCACTCTTTCCCCTCATACATATACCCCTCAATGTGTACTTTATTGGTTTTTTTGTGCTATTAACTAGTGACAGTTATTAGAACTCTTAATTAGAAGAACCTCTTCCAGCTTCTTCAAAACTTATTGCTAGGCATTCTTTATTGCTAGTTCTATTGAGTTTCTAATTACTGAGTACTCAGTATTCAGTAATCAGAATTTAAAAGACTCTAAATCTCCTGAGAACTCCCTTCTTGGGATCTTCACTTAGGTTCTTTGAAGATCACAAAAGTAACTTACTGATGGTAAGATTTATTCTCCACCTATAGGAAACTGTGTTTAGTTGTTTACCAAGTGTTGAACATTAAGGAACCCTGGTGACACAGTAGTTAAATGCTTGATTACTAACTGACAGGTTGGTGGTTCAAATGCATCAGCCACTTATTGGAGAAAGATGTGATGGTATGCTTCTGTAAAAATAACAGCCTTGTATACTTATTGAACATTCTGATCAAAGATTACATAGAAGAATCCTGATCAAAAGGAGGAAAATGCAGAATAAAATTTCAAATTCTCATGGATTTTAGACTTTCTGGAGCCATGGATGGTAGATGAACCCCTGAAGTTATTGCCCTGAGATAATTTTTAAACCTTAAACCAAAAATATCCCCTGATATCTTAAAACAGCACAATAATTTAACTCATGAGAAAAAGTCAGCCTTGAGCATTGTACTCTTTTAAGACATATCTAAAAAAAAAAAAAAACAAACCACCATCAAGTCCATCTGACTCATAGTGACTCCACCTTGAGTTTCCGAGGCAGTATAACTACAAGGAAGTAGCTTGCCCAACTTTCCTTCTATCTGTCTACATGGGATCAAATTGACAACAGCAACTTGGAAAGATTAGATAGGAACCTTAGGTGGCAGTGAGTTTATGTTAATGAAGGAACAACTGAAGGATAAGAATGGTGGCACAACTCTAAAAATGTCAATGCCACTGAATTATATATGTACAAACTGTTGAATTGATGTTTTGCTATGTATATTAACACAATCAGTAATGTTTAAGAAAAAACGAAAAGTACAACTTTGGAAACCCTATGGGGCAGTTTTACTTTCCCCTATAGGGTTGCTGTGAGTTGGAATAGATTTGGGGGCATTACGTTTGGGTTTTTTGGTTTAGACATGTTTTAAGTATTTGATGAACATTGTTGTGCTTAATGTTTATAACGTCATCTGTCAGTGAAGACAGTAAACTCAGTTCGTTGATTTGCCAAGACTTTAGAAACCTAGAAAATGGTAGAGCTGGTTATTTTGGTTCCAAATCTAAGATTGAAATCAAAATGTCAGAGATTGCAAATGATTGCCAATGGATTTTCTTTTTTGAATAGCAGTGCAAAAATGCAATGCACTGCTGTCATGACTCATAGCGATGCCTCCTTGGGTATCGAATTGGATATGACTCATAATGACCCTTCCTTGGGTTTCCAAGGTGGTATCACTACAGAAGTAGATTGTTCCTTGCAAGGAGTGGCTGGTGGGTTTGAACTGCTAGCATTCTGGTTAGCAGTCAAATGCCTCAGGCATTACGCCACCAAAGCTCCCAGGGAGAACTGATGTTCCTTTTCATTCTCTTCTCAGCCTGCTTAATTCACTCATTTTACTTGCCTGGGCAGAACTTTTCCCCTGAAACATCTGTGGCACCTATAGCCTAGAGTATAAGCACTTTCTTTACTGTTGTTACTAGAGGAAGCTGAAAAATAATAGACATGAAATGTTAAGAACAGCAACAGCCACTAACCTGTCTTTAAAACTTCTTACCCCCTAAATAGAAAAGCAGTCTGAATTTCTAGAATTAGTAGAAAGATATCTAGAAGAAAATAAGACTAGTAGGGGACTTGACTTTAAAGGGGAGTAGTAGATCCAGCAAGGAGCCCTGGTGCCGCAGTGGTTTAAGCACTTAGCTGCCAACTGAAAGTCTGGCGGTTTGAATCCACTAGCTGTTCTGCAGGAGAAAGATGTGGCAGTCTGTTTCTGTAAAGATTACAGCCTTTGAAACCCCATGGAGCAGTTCTACCTTGTCCTGTATAGGATCTCTGAATTGAATTGAGTCAAGGGCAACAAGTTTGTGTGTGTGTGTGTGTGTGTGTTTAAATAGGTCTAGCTTCTTCAGGTTTATAGGACCACTTTGAAAAGCAGAGTATTATAATTCTGAATGGCTTTCATACTGTACAGTTTGAATTTAGGAACTTTGGAAAATAGTCTCTTCTAGTAGTTGTAGAGGCACGAAAGTTCATAGGTAAGTGCTTGAAACTATCTATTACTATTTCCTTGTTAGAAATGAATGTTGTGGACATCTTTCAGTCAGATGCTGTTAATAAGTTGTAGAATTTTTCCTCTTAAATGACCCTGACTAGGATGCACTGGGAGCTCTGGTAGCATAGTGGCTACGGCACTTGACTGCTAACCAGAAGGCTGGCGGTTCAAATCCACCAGCCACTCCTCGAAAGGAAGATGGGGCAATCTACTTCCTTAGTGACACTGCCTCGGAAACCCAAGGAGGGGTTGCTATGAGTCGGGTCCAACTCGACGGCAAACAACAACAATAACAACAGGATGCACTAGAACTTAAATTCCAAAGCACTTGATTTGTGTAAGGCTGTAGCCTGCAGCAGGAGCCCAGACTCCATTTTGAGTCTTGACATAAATTCAGACACCATTTGAGTTCTTTATGTTACTTCTCCAATGCTTGCTGAACATCAAACCAACTATTATATGGCTATGCTTAGACCAGTCTGGGGCAAGCTCAGGGAGGGCCAGTTTGCCCTCAGGAAGAGTGTGGTTGAAAGTAGATTAACTAGTATGCAGAGAGATGCTCACACAAAGAGCTAGGGAACTTGCCTGGGCATTTACTGAAAGTGGCTTCTTTACTTCAAGAGGCTTACTGAAAGTGCTTTTTGCAGTGCTAGCCTGCCCAGACCAAAATACCCTAGGATTAAAGATTATTTCTTTCAAGTCAGACACAGCCACCTACACTGGACCCCAAAGGAGCTATTATCTAGGTAAAGTTCATCCACACATAGCTCTTTGTTAGTGTTTTTTCAGACCTCAGATTCCAACTAACTTTTAACAGGAACACAGTCTCTTTAATATTTTAATGTTGATATTCTCAGATTGATTTTGAGGGACAGTACCAAATCATGAAAGAGTCAGTAGAAATCCTAAATTGACATTCTTTTCATTAATCATAAATCACTTACCGAAGGTGACAAGGCTATGATGGTGAAATAACAGACATAATGGCTAATGACTGTGAGCATTTCTTCATGTGGTTTGTTGGCTGCCTGAATTTCTTCTTTGGTGAAGTGTCGATTCATGTCCCTTGCCTTTTTAAATTGGATTGCTTGTCTTTTTTTGTTGAGGTATTTAAAGTTTTCTATAAATTTTGGAGATTAGTTCCTTGTCCTGTCTATCATTACCATTTTTATTCCCCCAGTCTCTAGGTTCTCTTTTTACTCTTTTGACAAAGTCTTTTGATTCACATAAATTTAATTTTTAGGAGGTCCCAGTTGTCCCATTTATCTTATGCTATTTGTGCGTTTTTATTATGTTTTATAGTGTATATGATTTGTTAGGCCCCTTAAGTTTGCCCCTGTTTTTTTTTGATGATCTTTATGTTTTGGGGTTTTACATTTAGGTATTTAATCCTGTTAGAGTTAGTTTTTGTGTGTGGTGTGAGATATGGATCCTGTTTAATTTTTCTACAAGTGGATATCCAGTTTTCCTATTTTCTTGATGTTGCCTCTATTGATACAGTGTTTTCTTGTCTGCTGTGCACCTCCGTTTACCAAAGCCTGACAAGGTTAGTTTCTGACATTTTCCACTGCTGTTTTGATGTTTCACTGGGGAACAGGAGTGTGACTCTTCTTACTCCTCTCTCTTGGTGATGTTATCCCCCTCACTTTTGAATGATGCCTCATTGCTCTCAGGATAGGGTCTGAGTAGCTCACTGCTTCATAAGGTCTTGTGGTGACTCTAGCTACCTTCTTCAGTCTCAACTTTCCCCAACCTCAATGCCCTATTTCATCTCCAACCATAGTAAGCATCTTTCCATTCCCAATTCCGTGGTCTCTGACATGCCTCTAGGCCCAGAAACCTGACATTTCCTTTTCTAGGAAGCTCTCTTGATTTGCCTGGCTCACATCTATCCATCATTAGTTCTCCATTGAGATACTGCTGCCTTACCAGTAGCCTTCCCTGATACTCCAAGATCAGGCTCCTATTAGCTTAGTTAGCCCTAGACACTTAAACTTCTCATAGCACTTACTAAGTTGTATCTGCCTTTTAGGCTGTATCCCCTGCCACACTGTGAGCTGAGTGATGTTCACTGTTGTATTTTCCTGCCTCGCTTATGGTAGGTATGCAGATATTGCTAAAATGAGTGTGTCATCATTCATTGGAGACCTGGGTTCCTGTAGACCCAATAACTGCACTGTACCAACTGTTATCATTTTGCAGTGTCAGTGCCAAGGTGCCTTTCTTCATCAAGACTTCCACAGAGTGGTGGAGGCAGAGCTATCTGTTGTTGTTTTTAGGTGCTGTCGAGTCATTTCTGACTCATAGCGACCCCAGGCACAGCAGAATGAAACACTGCCCGATCCCGCTCCAGCTCCATGACCCATGCTGTACTTGAGCCCATCGTCGCAGCCACCATGTCAATCCATCTCGTTGAAGGCCTCCCCCTCTTTCGTCAACCCCCCACCTTACCAAGCATGA
>NW_006921844.1:109290-115731 GCF_000298275.1 Orycteropus afer afer | reverse complement strand
GATATTATCTTATCACTGACAGCATCGTATTCACGTACAGACAGATCTTGAAACATCCTTTGTGATAATGAATGCCATGCCATTCCTCTTCAAACTGTCATTCCCAGCATAGTAGATCACATGGTTGTCAGATTCAAAATGGCCCAAACTAGTTCATTTCAGCTCACTAACGCCGAGGATATCAATCTTTATGTGTTCCATTTCATTTTTGGCAACTTCCAATTTTCCTAGATTTATACTTCGTACATTCCATGTTGCAATGATTAATGGATATCTGCAGCTGTTTGTCTTCAATTTGAATGGTGCCACATCAGCAAATGGAGGTCTCGAAAGCTTTGCCTTTCCATAGGAGTAAGGCTGGGTTTACTCAGATGATGCAGCTCTTTCCTAGTCCTATTTTGAGAGCCTTCTCACCTAACCGCCCTATTCATAAAGTTGTGCGGTAATGTGTCAAACAGTGTTTCTTTGCTATTCATAAGGTTTTCCCTGGCCAAATCCTTGAGAAGTGCAAGGCCTCTTCCTTCTTCCTAGTCTGTCTCAGTATGTAAGCTGGGCTGCTTCATGTGCACCATGTGCATCCCGCTGGGTTTGACAAACCAGTGGCTCAACCTCAAAACTCACATCAACACGTGACTACGGTAGGGACAGACAGACAGGTTTGTCTCCCTGTTGGAAACCTCTTGTACCACCCTGACCTGGGTCCCTGTGGCTGACTCCTCCTTTGTCCAGATTCCTGGGCATTTTAATCCTTTTCTCCTGCTCTCCTGCCCTGCTGCTTTGGGAGTGCCTGAGTTCCCTCTCCTCACCTGGATCCCTGCGGCTGACTGCTCCTCTGCCCTGGTTCCTAGCTTTTAATCCTGTTTTTCCCATTCTCCCACCCTGCTTCTTTGGGTGTGCCTGAATTCCCTCTCCTCACCTGGATCCATGCTGCTGACTGCTCCTCTGTCCGGGTTCCCAGCTTTTAATCCCATTTTTCCTGCTCTCCCGCCCTGCTGCTTTGGGTGTACCTGATTTGCCTCTCCTTACCTGGATCCTTTTGGCTGACTGCTCCTCTGTCCAGGTTCCTGGCTTTGGATCCCCTTTCTCCTGCTTTCCTGCCGTGCTGCTTTGGGCATGTCTGAGTTCCCTCTCCTCACCTGGATCCATGCTGCTGACTGCTTCTCTGTCGCGGTTCCTGGCTTTTTATCCCCTTTCTCCCGATCTCCCGCCCTGCTGCTTTGAGCGTGCCTGAGTTCCCTCTCCTCACCTGGATCCCTGCGGCTGACTACTCCTCTGTCCTGGTTCCTATGTCTGGGAGACAGATATCCCACCTCTCCTGCCAGACAGTGCCTGCTCTTATTTGTGTTCTACACATAGTCTAGCCCAGGTATAACTTTCTTACTGGGAAGTTCAAGTCCTTGAATAGAAATGTGAACTGATTTTCTTTCTTCTGTAACTCATAACAACTGTATATATGTATATATTTTGACCTTTCCTCCTTGTGGGGTGGTGTGTGATGGTTAACAGTATCCCAATGGATTCCAATTAATTTTGGTTAAAATCAAATTTTGGTTTGGAATATAAGCTTTGATCCTGTTCATTTCAACTTCTTCTTTTCCCTTCCCCCAGCATAGCCTAGAGCTAAGACTAAAGTATATGTGGAGTGTGGTCTTTCCACACAGATTCCCTCTCCTCTTCTGGTGTTGGAACCCTTGTGGGGCCCAATACCAATGAGGATAGCTGGAGGAAGAAGAGATTCTGCTGATGCGGCAGTTTGCATGTTAGTTATGGGAGTATCCTGACTTCTTTCTGGTTGTTGGGTTGGAGGTATCTATTTAGGGGTGTGTCTCACTACACATTGCTCTATGGCTAAGGTCGCCCTTCCCTTAGAATAGCAGGCAAGCGTCTCTTTCAACCCTTTTTCCAGGTAAGTCCTCCTATTTCTTGGCCCAGAGGCCATCCATGGCCTCTACCATCCCCTAGGGTCCATACCCTTTGAGAGCCATAGACAACTGGGATTGGTGAACTTTTCCCAGGCACAGCAGATCAGAGTATATTCAGGCTCTAAAGTTCCGGGCTATTGCAGGGCAATGAGTTTCTCTTTATATACGGCTTTTCTGGTCTAGGGTTTGTAGTTCTGCTAAGATGATTTCCTAGATCACCGTCTTACAAAAAACAAACAAGCAAACAAACCAAATTCACTACCATTGAGTTGATTCTGACTCATAGCAACCCCTCCTTGGGTTTCTGAGGCAGTATCTCTACAGAAGTAGATTGCCCAGTCTTCCTTCTGAGGAGTGGCTGATGGGTTTGAACCACCAGCCTTCTGGTTAGCAGTCAAATGCCTTAGGCACTACACCACCAGAGCTCCTTAGGATTGGTTAATCTACTGTGCGAATAAGGTGCTAAGACTCTTGTGGGGATTGGATGATTACTATGCAAACTAGGTACCTGTGGCCCAAATAAGGAATTGGTCAGTATTGCCATCCCAAAGCCAGTCCCATAGAGGTTGAGGGAGATCTTGGTACTATCAAGAAGAACCTAGAGCAGAGCATATCTTTTGGAGCTGAGGGTTCTGTGCTGAAAACCTCCTAGAGCCAGGAGACAGAAAAAAAGCCAAGAGTGGCTGCTGCATGAGACTGGTGATAGAAAGCTGCAGTGGGCTTTCTGATCCATGGAGTGAGATTGCTGAATGAGTGGGGTGCCCTCAGGCATGTGTTGTTATGTTGTTATGTGCCGTCGAGTTGGACCCAACTCATAGTGACCCCTCCTTGGGTTTCCGAGGCAGTATTACTACGGAAGTAGGATTGCCCACCCTTCTTTCTGAGAAGTGGCTGGTGGGTTTGAACCACCAGCCTTCTGGTTAGCAGTCATGTGCCTTAGGAACTATGCTACCAGAGCTCCTGTGGCTAGTGGTAGGCAGAGCTAAAGAGCTATAATACTTGCTCAAATAGGGCAGAGGCTGGTGGTGGTAGCAGTAGGAGCTGAGAATTCTGTTGGTTGGAAGCTGTCTTGATTGACAAATTATATCCTGTTTCCTGAGTTGTCCCTCTTACTTTCCAGTTTGATCCTGATCTTGAGTTGTAACCAGTTACTTCCTAATAAACCCCATATTCATGAGCATTGTCTGTGAGTTCAGTGTGGCCATTGTGACAAACTATTGAACCCAGCAGAGAGGTAGAGAGTGCTGTGGAAGGGATGGCTGGTGTCAGAATTGATAAAAACTTTAGAGAGAGGTTTGTCTGACTTCCACCTCATAGGAATTGGCTTTGGGCTGATAGCAATTATCCTTCCCCAACCTGAAATTAGAGGACTTCAGATGTTATTAGCTTTTTTAGTAGGTGTCCCACCTTGAGAAATCTCTGGACCAGGAACAGGCACCAGACTTTTAATTCAAGTAAGTGCCCTGTCTTTCCATAGTGAGAGTATGAAGATTAGAAAGGGTGCACACAATATTCTCAGGCTCTTGCAATGCCCTCCTAAGAGCCCTCTTTTTCATCAGGCTTGGCTCCGGTATTGGCACTGGAGTAGGCCTACCATTTCTACAGCTTATTAGGGACAAGATGCCCTTTCTCTTATGTTGTTGTTGTTGTTATATGCCGTCGAGTCGGCCCCGACTCATAGCGACCCCTCCTTGGGTTTCCGAGGCAGTATCACTACGGAAGTAGGATTGCCCAACCTTCCTTCCGAGGAGTGACTGGTGGGTTTGAACCGCCAGCCTTCTGGTTAGCAGTCAAGTGCTTTAGCCACTATGCTACCAGAGCTCCTTATAGACACCCGCAATCTCTTTTATTTGGCTACAGATAGGATCTTTTCCTCTACTACATATATAGCTTCTCTCTGCAGACCCCCAAAGGCCAACAACCTCTTTCTTTTTCAGGCCTTTTTCTGATGTGGCAAGGCAATGGTTAAAACTCATAGGGCTGGTTCTGGTATCTCTAGTTAAGCCCACTGCTAATTTTGGTTTATGCTGAATTCAGTGCTTTTGCGGTCCACAGAAACTCAAGCAACAAAAACAATTGAATGGCAGCTCTTCTTTCCTCTTCAGCTAGAGTGAATGCCTGCTGAGGGCCTTGCTTATCTTTGTAATCTCTAGACAACAGTTTATGGGACTGAATTACAGCAGAAAGTCAGAGCAAAGTGGCTCACCTTTGGCCCTGTGTGCATTGTGTGTGTAATCAAATTCTGCCTATAGCCTTTTATAAAGAGGCCTTTTTTTTTTCCTGTTAGGAGAGCATGGATTGTTGAGCTACTTCTCCTATCAGAGAACACAGTGGAATAGACTGTCCACTCTGCCTTCCTCTCATACCCTACGAGTAGGAGGGGGTTTTCATGGTGATAGCACACACTGCACTGTCAGTCACCTTCATTTGTGGCCCCACCGCAGAGGTATGCGTTGCCTGCCATTGATATACTGATCAGAGCCCAGGCCACAGGTAGCTGCTGGCTTTCTGCACACTTGCAGGAACATGGATAGCCCATCAGGAGCAGTCTAATCTGGGGTGTAAATCGGGTGGGACATGGATTAAGGAGCATCTTCATCTTCCTAGAAAGATTAAAAGCTAGTTGAGTACATTGTTCTGTATTCATAGGTTGAAAACTGGGCAAGTAACTAAAGCAGTGAAGCAAATTGTATTTCAGTTCTTCATTGTGGTTAAAGACATGAGGGTGTTAGGAAGAGATGATGAAGGAGAAGAGAGACAAGGAGAAAGAAGTAGGAACTAAGAAAGCAGTGGCCATAAATCCATACTATGTACCCTAGTGGGTGCTCAAACACAGAGGCTTTTGGATTTTATGGAAGGGATATATTCCTGAAGACCTTGCATAATAATTCAAAATTTACATCATTTAAGATTATCCTAATGTTATGTGTTTCTGTTAAAGCTATATGGCAATGGCATAAACACATTTCACTTTTAGGCCTATTAAAGCTTTAAAATTAGGGTATTCTTGACAAATTCTGAAAAACAGGTGGTGCTTTGGTCAATAATTTATGGATAAAATGACTTAATCATCCATTTTGTTTTAAAATCACAAAATCCAATTTCCTACTTTCATGCGGAAAATACCTGTTGAGTAGTTGTTATGTGCTAGATAGGAGCTCTAGTGGCATAGTGCCTAAGGCATTTGACTGCTAACCAGAAGGATGGCGGTTCAAACCCACCAGCCACTCCTTGGAAGGAAGATTGAGCAATCTACTTCCATAGAGATACCACCTCGGAAACCCAAGGAGGTGTGCTATGAGTTGGAATTGACTCAAGGGCAGTGAGTTTGCTGCTGTTCTAGGTATTGAGTAAGAACACTGAAAAAAAAAACCACAAAAATCTCTGCCCCCTTGAAGCATAACATTCTAGCAGGGAGAAACAGACTATCTACAAAATAGTAGGAGCTCTGGTAGCGTAGTGCCTAAGGCACTTGACTACTAACCAAAAGGCTGGCAGTTCAAACCCACAGGCTACACCTGGAAGGAAAGTTGGGCAATCTACTTCCTTAGTGATACCGCCTTGGAAACCCAAGGAGGGGTCGTTATGAGTTGGGTCCGACTCGATGGCACGTAACAGTAACAACAATACAAAACAGTAGTAAATTACTCCATATGCCAGAGAGTGATAGGTGCCATGGAGAAAATAAATCAGGGAAGAAGGTATGTATTGTGGGTGGGTGGATGAGTTTCAATTTTAAATAGATTATAGAAGGTACTTTGGAATGAAAATTTGAAGGAGAGGAGGGAGGTTTCTTGAGGACACCCAGATTAGGGCACTCTAGGTAGAGGAGAGAGCAAGTGCAAAGGCCCTGAGGTGGGAAAGGACTTGGTGTATTTGGAGAATTACAAAACCATGGGCAGGACTCAATTGTAGTGAGTGATAGGGAGGTGGTAGGGGACAATGCCAGAGAGGTAGGCAGGGGGCATAGCATATAGGACTTTGAAGACTGTGGAAATGAGTTTGCATTTTAAATGTAGAGCCCTGGGGGAGGAAGTGGAAGTCAGAAGACTGTTGGGGTCAGTAGTGTTGAGCTGGGAATATGGAAAATAAAGTGCCAGGCTCTAGGGACTGGATGAAGCCCCTCAACCTTGGGCTTCAGCACTTCCTCTTGCTCCTGGCCCACTGAAGCTAGAGGCTTTTCTTCACTCAGGCAGCTGCTGGCTGCTGAGGCTGACAAGCCCAAGGTCGATAAATAAAATGGCATAGTCTGATAGTACCAAACCACACGGTAGGCCATTGACTCAAGTCTTGAAAAAGTCCCAAGATTGGCAGGGCAACATGGCAGGCTGCTGAACAATGACTTGGCTTCGTGCAGGGTTCAAGCGTGCTGCAAAAACTACAAGGAGGCCACATGTTCTGACCTCCTCTAATCTCACAAGAGGAAGACAGGATTACCAGCAGTAACCCAAGGCCTATTACTGCAAGGCCAGACATGCTGCCTCCCTCCAGCCCTTTCACCAACCGTTCCTCCCAAAGC
>NW_006921844.1:102097-108565 GCF_000298275.1 Orycteropus afer afer | reverse complement strand
TTTTTGCACTGTTCTCTCTCCTCCCCTTCCACCCCTGGTAACCAACAAAGAAAGTTTCTTCCCATATACCCTTGACTTTTTACAATAATGAACTAATACAAAATTTCTCCGTCTATGATTCACTTATTTCACTCAGCATAATGTCCTCCAAATTCATCCACATTATGCGGTGTTTTGCAGATTCTGTGTTATTCTTTAGGGTACCATATTATTCCATTGTGTACGTACCACAGTTTGGTTATACATCCTTCTGTTGATGTGCACGTAGGGGGTTTCCATCTTATTTCTATTGTAAATAGTGTTGTGATGAACATGGTTGTGCATTTATCTGGTCTTGTCCTGGCTCTCACTTCTTTAGGATGTGTACCTAGTAATGGGATTGCTGGGCCAAATGGTATTTCTAATTCCAGCTTTTTAAGGACTCAGCATACTATTTTCCACAGTGGTTGCTTCATTTTACAGTACCACCAATCATGTAGGAGAGTCCCAATCTCTCCACATCCTTGCCAGGATTTGTTATTTTCTGTCTTGTTGAACTTTACCATTGGTGCAGGCATGAGATGGTATCTCATTGCTGTTTTGATTTGCATCTCTCTGATGGCTAATGATCATGAGCATTTCTTCATGTATTTGAGGCCTCCTGAATATCCTCTTTGGTGAAGTGTCTATTCATGTCTTCTGCCCACTTTTTAATTGGATTTTTTTATCGTTTTGTTGTTGAGGTATTGGAGTTTTCTATAAATTTATAGAGATAAGTCCCTTGTCAGATATGTAATTATTGACAGGTATGAATTTGTTACTGTCATTTGTTATGTGCTTTTTTGTGATGTTGATTTCTTTGTTCCATATAATTTTCTATGCTGAGCTCATTTTGTTTATGAATTGTGTTATCACTTTCTTCACTGCTGTTGTTTTAGTATTTGCTAAATATTTTTATTGGTCCTCTTTTTTACTTTGATGTGAAGGTTTATCATTTTTCTTTGAGGTTACTCTGTGATTTATAAAAATTTATAAAATTTTCTCTTTTCTTTGTTGAAGAGGTTCTGTGGAGCCTGTCTGCCTATTCTGCCATCTCACTGGAAGTGAGTCAAATTTGCTCCTTATATACTGGAAGTAGCCTACATCCCTAAAGCAGCTACTCAGCTGCTCCAGTAGATTCCACCATGGAATTGGTTGCCAGTCTCACCATGGGGAATAACTACATCCAACTGCCCAGCCACTCAACCAGGCCCAGCCAAGTTGACAACAACCTTAACTACCACAAGTTTTAAGTTACTGTTAGTGAACATGTCTAGGAGTTGAGTATGGGTATGAATAGCCAAGGCAGATAAAAGACAATGTCATTGAAGAAGGATAGTCAAGGAATTGTGCAGACAGGGTCTTAGAAGGAATGAATAAGAGCAGTGTTAGAATGGGAGTACGCTAAGTGTGAAAATCTCCAAAGAAAGGACATGTTTCCAACCTAGATGTTTGCAACATGACAGGAAATGAACGGTATAATCTGATGATATGAGATTCCAAGCCAGGTTTTTGCACCAGAGAGAGGGAGCGTAGATTGGAAGCAGTAATGAAAATCTAGGAAGGCACTATCCCACTTCCTGTAGTCCAGAGGACACAGGAGTACACAAGAAACATACCCTTTAGTTGAGGGAGCTGTTGTTGTTAATTTGTGCTGTTGAGTCAGCTCTGACTGATAGCAGCCCTATGTACAACAGAATGAAACACTGCCTGGTCTTGTGCCAGCCTCACAATCCTTGCTATACCTGAGCTCATCATGACAGCCACTGTGTCCATCCATCTCATTGAGGACCTTCCCCTTTTTTGTTGACCTTCCACTTTACCAAGCATGATATCCTTCTCCAGGGAATGGTCCCTTCTGACTCCATGACAAAAGTAGATGAGATGCAGTCTGGCCATTTTCGCTTCCAAGGAGCATTCCAACTCCGCTTCTTCCAGGACAGATTTGTTCATTCTTTTGGTGGTCCATGGTACTTTCAGTATTCTTCACCAAAACCACAACTCAAAAACACCAACTCTTCTTCAGTCTTCTTTATTCATTGTCCAGCTTTCACATGCATATGAGGTGATTGAAAATTCCATGACATGGGTTAGGCACACCTTGGTCTTCAAAGTGACATCTTTGCTCTTCAGCACTTTAAAGATGTATTTTGCAGCAGATTTTCCAGTGCAACAGAACATCTGATTCCTTAACTGCTGCTTTTATATGTGTTGATTGTAGATCTAAGTAATATGAAATATTTGACAGTATCAATCTTTTCTCCATTTATTGTGATGCTGCTTATTGGTCCAGTTGTGAAGATTTTTTTGTTTTCTTTATGTTGCAGTGTAATCCATACTGAATTCATCATCAGTAAGTGCTTCAAGTCATCTGCACTTTCAGCAAGTGAGGTTGTGTCATCTGCATTTCAAGTGAGGTTGTGTCATCTGCATCTGAGGTTGTTGATGAGTCTTAGTCCAATCCTGACGCTGCATTCTTCAAGTAGTTCAGTTTCTCAAATTATTTGCTCAGCATACAGACTAAGTAAGTATGGTGAAAGGATACAAGCCTGATGCAATCTTTTCTTGATTTTAAACTGTGCTGTATCCCCTTGTTTTGTTCAAATGACAGCCTCCTGGTCTATGTACAGACAGATTCCTCATGAGCACAATTAAGTGTTCTGGAATTCCTGTTCTTTTCAATGTTGCCCATAATTTGTTATGATCCACACAGTTGAATGCCTTTGCATAGTCAATAAAACACAGTAAACATCTTTTTGGTATTGTTTGCTTTCAGCCAAGATCCATCTGACATAAGCAATGATATTCCTCATTCCACGTCCTCTTCTGAATCCAGCTTGTATTTCTGGAAGTTCTCTGTCAATATATTGCTGTAACCATTTTGAATTATCTTCAGCAAAATTTTACTTGCATGGCATATTAATGACATTTTTCAATAATTTCCACATTCTGTTGGATTACCTTTCTTTGGAATGAGTACAAATGTTGATCTCTTCCAATCAGTTGGCCAGGTAGCTGTCTTCCAAATTTCTTGGTATAGATGAGTAAGTACTTCAGCATAGCCTCTGATTGTTGAAACATCTCAATTGGTATCCCTTCAATTCCTTCAGTGCAGCTTCGACTTCTTCCTTCAGTACCATTGGTTCTTGATCATATGCTACCAATGCCTAAGGCATTTGACTTTTAACCAGAAGGCTGGTGGTTCAAACCCACCAGCCACTCCTCAGAAGGAACCTGGGAAATCTACTTCCATAGAGATACTGCCTTGGAAGCCCAAGGAGGGGTCATTAGGGATTGAATTGACTCAGTGACAGTGAGTTTGAGAGAAATGGATGAATATCAACCAATTCTTTTTGGTACAGTGACTGTGTATTTCTTCCATCTTCTTTTGATGTTCTTTGCATTATTCCATATTTTGCCCATGCCAAAACAAACAAACAAACAAACTCACTGCTGTTGAGTGAGATCTGACCCATAGCGACCCCTCCTTGGGTTTCCAAAGTGGCATCAATATGGAAGCAGATTGCCCTACCTTCATTCCGGGGAGTGGCTGGTAGGTTTGAACCACCAGCCTTCTGGTTAACAGTCAAATACCTTAGGCACTATGCCACCAGAGCTCCCACACTTTGCCCACAGAATCTTTCAGTATTGCAACTCGAGGCTTGAATTTTTTCTTCATTTCTTTCAGCTTAAGAAATGCTTAGAGTGTTCTTCCCTTTTGGTTTTCTAACTCCGGGTCTTTGCACATTTCATTATAACAATTGACTTTGTCTTCTCAAACTGCTCTTTGAAATCTTCTGTTCACCTCTTTCATCTCGTCATTTCTTCCATTTGCTTTAGCTACTCTTCATTCAAGTGCAAGTTTCAGAGTCTCTTCTGACATCCATTTTGGTCTTTTCTTCCTTTTCCTGTCTTTTTAATGGACTTTTTCTTTCTTCATGTATGATGTTCTTGATGTCATGTCACAATTCATCGGTTTTCAGGAGCTGTAGAGACATAGAATTCTTGAGGGGAGAGCCAGGTTTCAGCGAGAGCAAGGAAAGGAGAGAACTTTCAGAGAAGAAGGTAAGGTTGGTAATGGACTATGACTTCCCAAGGGCACAGTGCTAGGGTTTCAGGAGTTGGGAAGGGGAAGGAAATGGGATATTGAATGATGCAGGAAGAATCAGAAGAAGATGGAAGGAACTAGACTCACCCCTAAGGCTCAACTTTCAGCCAAATGATAGGCCTATAAGGTGAACAATAATACCAGGACGGTCTGTACTTATTAGAATAATTGACCATATGAGATTAAAAGGACAGCCTTTGTCCAGGGATAAGGCTAAGAAACAGGGAGGGATAGGAAAGAAGAACAAAGGGGAAGGGTAAACACAAGGTGGAAGTATGGAGAGTGCAGTCACGCTATGGAAATTGAAGTGAATGTTACAAAACCAAATGTGTATGAATTGTTGAATGGGAGACCCATTTATAGACTTTCACCCAAATCACAATTAAAAGAAAAAAAAAGGAGGGAATATACAGAGTCACCGTACCAGAAAGAATTGGTCAATGTTCATCAATTTCAGGAGGAGCATAGGTCAAGAACTACTGGTACTGAAGGAAGAAATCCAAGCTGCACTGAATGAATTGGTGAAAAACAAGGCTCCGGGAATTGACAGAAAACCAACTGAGATGTTTCAACAAATGGATACAAAGCTGGAAGTACTCACGTGTCTGTGTTGAGAAACTTGGAAAGGTTCCTAGCCAACTGAGTGGAAGAGATCCGTATTTGTTCACATTCCAAAGAAAGGTCATCCAAGAGAATGTGGAAAGTATTGAACAAAATCATTAATATCACATACAAGTAAAATAATGCTGAAGATAATTGAAAAAATGGTTGCAGTAGTAACTGTACAGGGAACCACCCAAAATTCAAACAGGCTTCAGAGTAGAATGTGGAACGAGGGATATCATTGCTGATGTCAGAAGGATCTTGGCTGAAAGTAAAGAATACCAGAAAGATGTTTACCTGTATTTTATTGACTATGTATAGGCATTTCTACTATGTAGATCATAAACAAATTATGGATGATATTTTGGAGAAGGGGAGTTTCAGAGCACTTAATTGTGCTCAAGCGTATCCTGTCCATAGACCAAGAGGTGGTTGTTCAAACAGAAAATGGGGATACTGTGTGCTTTAAAATCAGGGGAGGTGTGCATCATGATTGTATCCTTTCACCATACTTATTCAGGAGCTTTGGTAGCATAGTGCCAGCCAGAAGGCTGATGGTTCAAACCCACCAGCCACTCCTTGGAAGGAAGGTTGGGCAATCTACTTCCATAGTGATACTGCCTTGGAAACCCAAGGAGGGGTCGCTATGAGTTGGGTCTGGCTCGACGGCATATAACAAGAACAACAACAACAGAAACATAGTTATTCACTCTGTATGCTGAGCACATAATCTGAGAAGCTGGAGTATATGAAGAAGAACCATGGTATCAGGATTAGAGGAAGATCATTAACAACCTGTTATATGCAGATGACACAACCTTGCTTCTGAAACCAAAGAGCATTTGAAACACACTTAATGATGACGATCAAAGAATACAGCCTTCAGTATGGAATACAACTCAACACAAAGAAAACTAAAATATAATTGAACCAATAAGGAACATTCTGAAAAATGGAGAAAAGATTGAAGTTGTCAAGGATTTAATTTTACTTGGATCCACAATCAACACCCATTGAGGCAGCAGTTGAGAAATCAAAGGGCATATTGCACTGGGCAAATCTGTTGCCAAAGACCTCTTGTAAATATTAAAAAGCAAAGATATTATTCTGAGCACTGTGGTATGCCTGACCCAAGCCATGGTATTTTTAGTTACCTCATATGCATACAAAAGCTGCATAATTACTATGGAAGACTGAAGAAGAATTGATGCCAACGAATATCAAATGGACTGTCAGAAGAATGAGCAAATCTGCCTTGAACAAAGTACAGCCAGAATGCTCCTTAGAAGTGAGAATGGTGAAACTTCATCTCACGTACTTTGGGTACTTTATCAGGATGGACCAGTCAGTCCTTGGAGAAAGAGGCAGAAGAGAGGCAGGAAACAAATAAGAATGATAAAGATTGTTATGGATTGAATTAATGTCCCCCAAAATATATGTTAGAATCTTAACCTCTATACTTGGAGAAGGACATCATGCTTGGTAAAATAGAGGGTCAGTGAAAATGAGGAAGACCCTCAATGAGATGGTGGCTGCAACAGTGGGCTCAAACATAGCAATGGTTATGAGGATGGCACAAAACCAGGCAGTGATTTTTTCTGTTATACTAGGGTTGGAATTGATTAGAAGGCACCTAACAACATGGGGGGAGCTCTGGTAGCATAGTGGCTAAGACACTTACCTGCTAACCAGACGGCTGGCGGTTCAAACCCACCAGCCACTCCTCGGAAGGAAGGTTG
>NW_006921844.1:90382-101491 GCF_000298275.1 Orycteropus afer afer | reverse complement strand
TCTGAGTGATAACAAGAAACTAGACACAGACACAGGAGCTCCGGTGGTGTAATGCCTAAGGCACTTGACTGCTAACTGGAAGGTTGGTGGTTCAAACCCACCAGCCACTCCTCAGAAGGAAGATGGGGTGATCTACTTCCGAAGTGATACCGACTCGGAAACCCAAGGAGGGGTTGCTATTTGTTGGAGACGACTTGACAGCACATAACAACAACAACAGACACAGAGGAGACAAAGGGAGAAGAAAGACACTTTCTGAAGATGATGGAAGCAGATGAATCTACAGTCCAGGAATTCCTACTAGAAGCTGAAATAGACAGGAAAGGACCTTCCCTTAGAACCACACCTTGAATTCAGACTGCTAACCACCTGATCTGTGAGGAAAATAAATTTGTTCTTTGAAGCCACCCACTTGTGGTATTTCTGTTACAGCAGCACCAGGAAACTAAGACACAGATGGAGTGATAGTGAATTGCTGGAGAAGTGAGTCTCAGGAAGACATAGCCCTTTGCTCATTCACCCTACAGAATGCATTGTATAGAGCACAATTCTCAAATGGTGTCTGGAGGTCCCAGGGGGTCCCCAAAATCCTTTCAAGTGTGTATGAAAGCAAAATTATTTCAATAATAATACAAAGATTTTATTTGTTTTTTTCACTCTCATTCTCTCCCAAGTATGTTGTGGAGTTTTCCAGAGCTAAATAAAGGGTGATATCATAGCAGATTGAAAACAAAAGCAGATATGAGAATCCAGCTGTCTTCTTTTCAGACAGACATGGAAAAGATTTGCAAAGAAGTGTAAATCAGTGTCATCCTCACAAAAAGTGTCATCCTCACAACCTGGTGTTGCAGTACTGAAGGATTCTATGGACAAAATATTGAGCACTGCAGGAAACATCAGGAAAAAAAAAAAAAAGATGGAAGGAATACACAGTCACAGAACCAAAAAGAATTGGTCAGTGTTACATCTCAGGAGTTAACCTCTGCTTGAACAATTTATCTCACAAAAAGTTTGGGAAAAAGTATTTTTCATAAAAATATTAACATGTTTATTATTGTAATTTTAAAATGAATTAATAAATACTATAAAAATGTCTCCATCACTTATCTGTCAGTCTGTCATACTGTAGTGGCTTGTGTGTTGCTGTGATGCTAGAAGGTATGCCACTGCGATTTCAAATACCAGCAAGGTCATCCATGATGGACAGGTTTCAACAGAGCTTCCAGACTAAGACAGGCTGCGAAGAAGGATAGGGCCATCCACTTCTGAA
Organism: Orycteropus afer afer; assembly: GCF_000298275.1. Classification (NCBI taxonomy): domain Eukaryota; kingdom Metazoa; phylum Chordata; class Mammalia; order Tubulidentata; family Orycteropodidae; genus Orycteropus; species Orycteropus afer. The sequence goes on along the minus strand of NW_006921844.1, from coordinate 100,221 downwards.
AATATTGGCCACTTAAAACCTTATGAATAGGAGTGAAATATTGTCAGATGTAGTGCTGGAAGATGAGCCCCTCAGGTTGGAAGGCACTCAAAATACGACTGGGGAAGACTTGCATCCTCAAAGTACAGTCGACTTTAATGGTGTGGTTGGAGTAAAGCTTTCAGGACCTTCATTTGCTGATGTGGCACAACTCAAAAGAAGAAACAGCTGTAAACATTCATTAATAATTAGAATGTGGAAGGTATGAAGTATGAATCTAGGAAAATTGGAAGTTGTCAAAAATGAAATGGAACACATAAAGATTGATACCCTAGGCATTAGTGAGCTGAAATGAACTGGTGTTGGCCATTTTGAATCAGACAATCATATGGTCTATCATGCTGGGAATAACAAATTGAAGTGGAATGACAGTACATTCGTCATCAAAAGGAACATCTCCAGATCTACCCTGAAGAACAATGCTGTCAGTGATAGGATAATATCCATATGCCTACAAGGAAGATGCAGGAGTCTGGTGGTGTGATGCCTAAGGCATTTGACTGGCAACCAGAAGGTTGGCAGTTCAAACCTATCAGCTACTCCACGGAAGGAAGATGGGGCAATATACTACTGTAAAGATTTACTGCCTCAGAAACTCAAAGGGGTCACTATGATCATTTAATACTACTAATTAATTCAAGTTTACACACCAAGCTACTAAAGCTAAAGATTAAGAAACTGAAGATTTTTTAGCAACTTCTGCAGTCTGAAGTTGACAAAACATGCAATCAAGATGTATTGATAACTACTGGTGATTGGAATGCAAAAGCTGGAAACAAAGAAGAAGCATCCGCATTTGGAAAATATGGCCTTGGTGATAGAAATGACACTGGAGATTGCATGATAGAATTTTACAAGACCAACGACATGTCATTGCAAATACATTTTTTCAACAACATAAATTGCAGGTATGCACGTGGACTTGCCAGATGGAATACACAGGAGTCAAATTGATTACATCTGTGGAAAGAAGTGATGAAGAAGGGCAATATTATCAGAACAAGGCCAGGAGCTGACTATTAAACAGACCATCAATTACTCATATGTAAGTTCAAGTTGAAGCTGAAGACAAAACAAGTCCATAAGAGCTAAAATACAACCTTAATTATATCCCACCTGAATTTAGAGATCATCTGAAAAATAGATTTGATGTATTGTACACCAGTGACTAAAGACCAGAAGAGTTGTGGGATGACATCAGAAATATCATACATGAAGATATAAGGTTGGCAGGCAATTTTCTACAACTTATTTGTATATGCTGTAAGAATGTCCATATAAATAGAATTAACAGGGAGCAATATTATGCTAACTTCTTAGCTACACCCAACCACCCTGAGGGAGCAAGTTGTTGGATGTGTGGGCTTAGGATCATAGTTGTGGGGAACATCAAGCTCAATTGGCACAACATACTACACAAAAACATTGTTCTACATCCTATTTTGGTGAGTAGTGGTTGGGGTCTTGAAAACTTGCATTCATCCATCTGGATGTAACAATTGGTTTCTCTTCATCCTGAGCAAAGAAGAATGAAGCAAACCAAAGACACATGAAAACAGTTAGTTCAAGGGATTAGTGGACGATGTGAACCTCAGCTTACATGACTATGAGACCAGAAGAACTGACTGCCACTCTCAACCACTCAGAAAGAGATCAGTGCAGGAGATCCTGGATAGAGTGGGAGAAAAATGTGGACCAAAACTCAAAATAATGAAAAAGACCAGGCTTACTAGTCTGACAGAGACTGGTGAAACCCTGAGATTATGGTCCCTAGTCACCCTTGGACTATAATTGAACTCACTCCTGTGGCTTCCAGGCAAACAATAGATAGGCATATAGGGTAAACATTTATACCAGGTAGATACACTCCTTAGAACAATCAATCATGGGAGATCAGAAGGGCAGTATTTGCACAGGGAGAACTCAGAAGGCAGGAATGCATAGGAAAGAAGGCACAGAGAAAAAGTAACTGTAGGGAAGAAGTGGGAAGAGAGCTGTTACGTTATGGGATTGCAATCAATGTCGTGAAACAAAATGTGTATGAGCTGCTGTATGGAAGATGAATTTGCTCTGTAAACTTTAACTAAAATCACAATTAAAGAAAAAACAAAACAAGACACCATACATGAAGAAAGCAAAGTCATTAGAAAAACAGCAAAGGAAGAAAAGACCAAAATGAATGTCAGAAGAGACTCTGATACTTCCTCTTGGACAGAAAGTAGATAAAATAAATAGAAGAAATGATGAAATAAAAGAGCTGAACAGAAGATTGAAAAGGAGTGTGGCTTAAGATGACAAAGTAAATTACTATAATGAAATGTGCAAGGAGCTAGAATTAGAAAACCAAAAGGGAAGAATATGCTCAGTATTACTCAAGCTGAAGGAACTGAAGAAAAAATTCAAACCTTGTGTTGCAATACTGAAGGATTCTATGAACAAAATATTGAGCACTGCAGGAAACATCAGAAAAAAGAAAAAAAAAAGGAAGGAATACACAGTCACTGAACCAAAAAGAATTGGTCAGTGTTACATCTTAGGAGTTAACCTTTGCTTGAACAATTTCTCTAGGAAGATCAGCACAAGGCTGCTCCCCACGAGGCGGAGGTTAAAGATGTCCCAAATGTCCAAACTACCATGCCACTCCATCATTTCAGACATTAACTCCTCCTTCCAGTAATTTTCCCCATCATAGGGTTCTGTATTTCACTGTAACGCCTCACAGAACTCACAGACACCCAAGGGATCATCTCACGTAGTGGTGGAGGCTAGCAGGCTGGCGAGTCCCAGGTCCATGAATGGATCTGGAGGATCCTCCCAATTCTCGGGGTTTGAGGAACCTCGATCAGCAGATCAGATGATGGCTGCTGTCCCAAATCCAGGGGTGAGATGAGGATGAGCCAAAACACAGAACTGGAGCAAGAGGAGGGCGAACCTTCCCAGGAGATTCGTAGGTATACCCTCCAGGAAGCTAAGGATGGTGATTTGAGTTACACCCTCCAGCAAGGCAGGACTCAAGATACATTCCACCTGTGTTGCTCCAACAGAAATAACCCAAGTGGATGGCTTTAACAGTCAGCAGCTCAAGGGAAATCCCACCATAGAGCCGATTGCCAGTCATTATAGGGAACGACTACTACCAGCTGCCCAGCCAATTTGACACCTGACCTTAACTACACACTACCCCAAACAGGCATGGATAATAGGATTTACAATACATCACAGAATGGAGGAGAGTGGCTAGAAGGGCCACATCAAGCAATTCACCACAACCTCTGATCAAGAACTGATGGTATTGAAAGAAGTACAATCTACACTGAAAGAATTGGCAAAAAACAAGGGTCCAGTAATTGACAGAATACCCATTGAGATGTATTAACACATGTATGGTGCACTGGAGGTGCTTACTTGTTTATGCCAAGAAATTTGGAAGACAGATACCTGGCTCATTCCAAAGAAAGGTGATCCAATGGAATGTGGAAATTATTGAATAATATCTTTAATATCACATGTAAGTAAAATTTTGCAAAATTCAAAAATGATTGCAGCAGTACATCAATATAGGGAACTGCCAGAAACTGAAGCTGGATTCAGAAAAGGGAGTGGAATGAGGGATATCATTGCTGATGATGTCAGATGGATCTTGGCTGAAAGCAAAGAATACCAGAAAAATGGTAACCTGTGTTTTATTGACTATGCAAAGGCATTAAACTGTATGGATCATAACAAATTATGAATAACACTGTGAAGAATGGGAATTCCAGAACTTTTAATTGTGGTATGTGGAACATGTACACAGACCAAGAGGTTGTCATTTGAACAGAACAAGGGGCTACTGAATGGTTTAAAATTAGGAAAGGTGCATGTCAGGGTTGCATCTTTTCACTTTACTTATTCAACCTGTATGCTGAGCAAATAATTGAGAAGCTGGACTATATGAAGAACACAACATCATGACTGGAAGAAGACTCATTAACAACTTGTTATTTTACTTACAGTTCACACAACCTTGGTTACTGAAAGTGAATATGACTTGCAGCAGTTATTTCTGAAGGTCAAAGACTACAGCTTTCAGTATGAATTATACCTTAATATTAAGAAAATAAAAATCTTCACAACTGGACCAGTAAGCAAAATCACAATAAAAGGGGAAAAGATTGAAGTTGTCAGGGGTTTCATTTTACTTGGATCCATGTCAATACCTATAGAAACAGCAGCAAGAAATCAGATGATGTATTGTACCGGGCAAATCTGTTACAAAAGTCCTCTTTGAAGTGTTAAAAAACAAAGATGTCACTTTGAAGACTAACCTAAGCTATGGTATTTTCAGTAGACTTATATGCATGGGAAAGCTGGACAATGAATAAGGAAGACTGAAGAAGAATTGATGCATTTGAATTGTGATGTTGGTGAAGAATATTGAATATACCATGGACTAGTAGAAGAACAAACAAATCTGTCTTGGAAAAAGTATTGCTAGAGTGCTCCTTGAGAATGGCCAGACTTATCTCATGTACTTTGGTCATATTGTCAGAAGAGTTTCTGGAGAAGGATATCGTGCTTGGTAAAGTAGATGGTCAGTGAAAAAGGGGGAGACCCTCAATAAGATGTACTGACACAGTGGCTGCTACCACAGGCTAAAGCATAGGAAAGATTGTGCAGATGGCATAGGACCAGGCATTGTTTCATTCTGTTGTACATAGTGTCACTATGAGTCAGAGCCGACTTGATGGCACAAAACAACAACATAAAAAAAATCTGTTTAATTTCTAATACTGTAAGAAATACGTAATTCTATTAAATAAAAGACAAAAGGAAGATGTTAACCACAGGCAGGAAGTGGGAAGAGTGCTTTTTACATTGGGATTGCAATCAGTGTCACAAAACAAAATGTGTATGAACTGTTGGATGGGAAACCAATTTATTCTGTAAACTTTCACCCAAACCCCAAACCAAACTCACTGCCATCGAGTCAGATCTGACTCATGGCAACCCCTCCTTGGGTTTCCAAGGCGATATCGCTATGGTCAATGGAAGTAGCTTGCCCAACCTTCCAAGGAGTGGCTGGTGGATTTGAGCTGCCAGCCTTCTGGTTAGCAGTCAAATGCCTTAGGCACCACGCCACCAGAGCTCCTAAACTTTTACCTACATCACAGAAATAAGAAAGAAACACCAAAAAACTACTGGCACAAATTTCTAAACTGTCCACTAGGAAACAGTGTTCCTGCCCAATGCTGCAAACCATCCACAGTGTATGGCGAAATAGGTTTGTTTCCCCTTCTCAGTGTTTCACCTCAAGTAACACTTCTCCTGAGATGGCATGTTGGTCCTCAGAAGTCCCCTAGGATGGTAAGGGGGTAGTGAAGAAAGGAAGTCACAGGATATGGAGCTGACTCCATGTTTGTGTGATAGATTGCTAGTTACATGCGGACACCATGGATAAAGTCACATGCTTTATAGTTTTAGGTTAGTTAATGAGTCATTTGCTTAAAAAGTGCATTTTTTTTTTTTTAACGAACTAATATTTATTTTCGGTGAAAATATTTTTTAGGTTATTTTGTTTTATAGCAAGGACAGCACAGTGGTTAAAGAATTTGGCTGCTAACCAAAAGGTTCGTGGTTTGAATCTACCAGCCACTCCACAGGAGAAAGATGAGGCAGTCTGCTTATTTATAGCTTTGGAAACCCTATGTGGTAGTTCTGCTCTGTCCTATAGGGTTGTTATGAGTTGGAATCAACTTGATGACAGTAGGTTTTGGTTGTATTATAAAAACAAGACAAAACAACTCACTGCTGTCAAGTCAATTCCGACTCATAGCAACCTCTCCTTGGGTTTCTGAGGTGGTATCTCTATGGAAGTAGATTACACAGTCTTCCTCCGAAAGTTGTATTATAAAACTAAAACAAACTCACTGCGGTTGATTTGATTTAGACTCATAGCAAAACCTCCTTGGGTTCCTGAAGTGGTATCACTATGGGTGATGGAAGTAGATTGATTGTCTAACCTTCCTTCCGAGGAGTGAGTGGCGGGTTTGAACCACCAGCCTTCGTTAGCAGTCAAATGCCTTAGGCATTATGCCACCAGAGCTCATAGCAAGTGATAATTAATTCATTTTAGATTTTCCTTTAAATTGACTCAATTTTTTCTTTAACCTAAATAAAAAACCATTGCCATCTAGTCTATTTTAACTGATAGCAACTCTGTAGGGCAGAGTAGAACTGCCCCATAGGGTTTCCAAGGTTGTAATCATTATAGAAGCAGACTGTCACATCTTTATTCCTCCCAGAGCCACACTGGTCAGTTCGACCCACAGACCTTTAGGTTAGCAGCCAAGTGCTTTAACCACTGCACCACTAGTGCTCCTTTAACCTAGATGTTGTTGTTGTTGTTGTTAGGTACCATTGAGTCGGCTCCGACACATAGTGACCCTATGTACAACAGAACGAAACACTGCCTGATCCTGTCCCAGCCTCACAATCCTTGCTATACCTGAGCCCATCATTGCAGCCACTGTGTCAGTCCATCTCATTAAGGGCCTTCCTCTTTTTTGTTGACCCTCCACTTTACCGAGGATGATATCCTTCTCTAAGGAATGGTCCCTTCTGACAACATGACCAAAGTAGGTGAGATAAAGTCTGTCCACTCTCGCTTCCAAGGAGCATTCCAACTGCACTTCTTCCAGGACAGATTTGTTTTTCTGGCAGTCCATGGTACCTTCAGTATCCTTCGCCAACACCACAACTCAAAAGCATCAACTCTTCTTCGGTCTTCCTTATTCATTTTCTAGCTTTCACATGCATATGAAGTGATTGAAAATACAGAGGCTTGGGTTAGGCACACCTTAGTCCACTAAGTAACCTAAATACTTATATTTAAATGGAAAATTTATATTAATATTTAAATAAAAAACTTGTATCATTTGACATAGAAGGAAACCTAAGCCCAAATACAAAGAAAACAAAACAGTATTATTCAATTCTTGCTGATATTGACACTCTTGCTTCCTACCAAAGATCCCTTCTGTATAAAACAGGAGTTTAACAAGTATGAGATGTTAAAGACATATCAGCACTGACCTGAAACTATCCTTACAGTAATCAGAAGGACTAAAAGAGAAGTAAATCTCATGTGATTCAATGTTATTGAAAGCTTTATCTGTGCCTCCCCCAAATCATCTCCCATACAACAGTGGACAAAATATCCACCACCTTGGGTGTATTGGTGTGGTGGATGCTTCCTCACCTTGGAGTCAAGGGCCACTGACTAGCTGTGTGTCCTGCACATATTGCTTGCCCTTCCTGGGCCCCCCTGTCCTCACCTGTAACTTAAGGCGATTGGAAGAGAAGATCTCTAAAATTATTCTGGGTGTAATAGAAGCCCTGATTCTCATTTGAAGATAGATATAGGAGTTAAGAAGTACTTCCTTTTGCTTTGTGCTTACAGCTTCTGGAGGAGTCTAGCAAAGGCTGTGGATTCACCACAGTCCCAAATGGCACCTTCCCTCTTGAGAGACCATTTAGTCTAACATTTCAGAGCACCTAAGAACTTGGACTCTGGAGTCTGAGAGACCTGGTTGTAAAATCTTGCTCTGCCTTCCATTAGTTTTGTGGCCGTGGGCAAGTTACTTAACCTCTGTGGCCCCGGTTTCCTATCTGTGAAATAGGGCCAATAATAGTATTTGTCCTAATTGTGAAGAATAAATTATAAAATGAATGTAAAGTTCTTACCACAGTGGCAGGCCCACATATCAGCATATTAGCAGTTATTACTCTTATTATGGTAATTGCTAAGAGTTTTTTTTTTTTTTCTTTTAAATGAAATGGGATTATCTCAGAAATAGGCCATTGGGGAAACTGTTGTCCCTGTCCTCAATATTTTTAAACTGATGAAATGAATATTCTAGACATTCAAGAAAGATGAATGTGAATGTATAAGGGCATCCCACTCATACATATCCTTGGTGGTAATATCAGCACCAAATGTATATGTGTGGGCCTTAGGACTTAAAGATTTTATTTTATTTTTTAAGCACTGGCTGAGCAGTCTGTGGTTTTCCAGCCCACAGGCTTCTTGAGTGTCCTGCTGGTCACTAGGTGCAGGTGCATGCAAATGTATGGAGGATGGTGGGAAGAAGGGTGGGAAGAGAGGAGAGGGCAGCAGAGTTTATCCGTGGTGATGCTTGACATGCTGTACCACCAAGGTAGGCCTGCTATAAGGTTGGAGGCCAGGTTGGAGCCTAGCAAGGTGGCTATCCTATCAGGCAATGGAAGCTTGGCGTTTGGAAAAGCAGCATGTCCTCTTGGGGATGCCTTCTTGTAAGGTCTTTGCTTCTAGTTCTGACATTCCTTACCGGGTAGAATTCTCCAGATGAAGGTATCTTGTTGAATGCTTTTGTTTAATGCTTATTAAACAAAACAAAACAGAAAAACCCAAACCCATTGCCATTGAGTCAATTCCAACTCATGGCAATGCCCAGGGTTGTGTAAAAAGTTTGTACTCAACTACTAACCTAAAGGTTGGTGGCACCACAGAAGAAAGAAAGACCTGGCAATCTGCTTCCATAAATATATCAGCCAAGAAAACCCTGTGCAGCAGTTCTACTCTGTAATACTTGTGGTCACCATGAGTCTTGACCATAAAGAGACCTGTTGTTTGAATTGCAGACCTGACTTTTTATCATTACCAGACCATTAATTAGCTCAAGACTACCACTGAGCATCTCTGGTCCTTTCTTTTCTTATTAGTAAAGTGAACAATTAGGTGATATCAGTAGTTTTTAAGTTAAAATTATGTGTCTGTGTGTAGGTAGATCACAGAGCCTTTCATCAAACTGATGAAAGTTATAGAACCTCTCTCCAGAAAAATTGATAGAGCATTTTATGTAAAATGCAGGGTGTTTAAGAAACCATTGATTCTATGATTTATGCAGCTTACACATTTTCTACTTAACCCAAACCAAATGAAAATTCTGTTTGTAGCCATGTGATTAGTATATTCTCCCTCAAATTCCACCTCAGCCAGCCTCAGCCTACCAGGACCTCTCCACGTGCTGAATGGGGTTTTTCCTCACATAAGGCATCCCTAGCTGCTTGCCAAGTCTTTTTCTAATTCACACAAAGATAGGGTGTGGGCCATTCCTACATTAGTTCCCCAACAGGTGGGGCCTTATTAATTGCCGTGTGCGTTCCTCTTCACTGAAGTTTGGTGGTGTAGTGCCTAAGGCATTTTGACTGCTAACTAGAAGGTTGGTGGTTCAAACTCACCAGTCACTCCGTGGAAGGAAGACTAGGCAATCTACTTCCATAAAAATTTACTGCCTTGGAAACCCAAAGCGGGTCGCTATGAGTTGGAATCGACTTGATGGCAGTGAGTTTGGTTTTCTTTTTGGTTTTCCTCTTCACTTGTGTCTCCCAGTCTCTGTTATATGCAGTTGAAACTGGAAAAGAAAATAGGGAATAGAAGGAGAAATAGAAGAAGATATAAGTATAAACAAAAACAAAGACTTGTCCTGCTTGTATACCCACAAATTGCTAGGTGACTGTGGGCAGGTTACATAATATTTTCAAACATCAGATCTAACATCAAAAATCAATTAGCTCTCCACAGTAGTGAAAACTGCCTGGTATTGATATAATGACAGACACATAGATCAACGGAATAGAACTGTTGTTTGTTGTTGTTGTTAGGTGCTGTCGAGTTGTTTCCGACTCATAGCAACCCCATGCACAGCAGAACAAAACACTGCCCGATCCCGCGCCAGCTCCATGATCCTGGCTATACTTGAGCCCATCATCGCAGACAC
>NW_006921844.1:84385-89645 GCF_000298275.1 Orycteropus afer afer | reverse complement strand
TTCCATTATGAGGTATATATCCTAAAGAAGTGAGAGCTATGACAAGAACAGACATATGCACACCCATGTTCATCACAGCACTATTTACAATAGCCAAAGATGAACAACCTAGGTGTCCATCAATTGAGGAATGGATAACCAAACTATGGTATATACACACAATGGAATGCTATGCAACCCTAAAGAGTAATGTAGAATCTGCAAAACACTGCATAATGTGGATGAACTTGGAGGACATTATGCTGAATGAAATAGGTCAATCACAGAAGGACAAATATTGTATTAGTCTGTTATTGTAAAAAGTCGAGGAAAGGTTTCTATATGGAAGGAAATTTTCTTTGTTGATTACCAGGGGTGAGAGGAGAGGGAAGGGAACACTGTTAGATAGGTAGAGACAAGTATTGATTTGGGTGAAGAGTAGGACAATGCACCAAATGTGAGTGATCAACATGGTGGCACTGAGGAAGAGGAAGGCATAGAGAGGTACAGGGGAGGTACAGGCAACAAAGATGAACCCCTTGCACATACAGTACTGCGTAGTCAGTGAAGGCAAACATGGGTGGACAGGCTGAACTATTAGGTATATCTGTGCAGGCAGGGGGAGTGTGCCTATGACCATGCATAGGGTTGGCAGACTATGTTGCTACAAGTGTATTTGTATGGTCTGTAAGAATTCCCAGGGATATAGTAAAGCTGACAAGGACAAGGTTGTAGTCACTTCTTGGGCACAGCCAGCTACCCAGAGGGAGCGAGTAGTTGAACCTGTGGGCTCAGGACCATGGTCGCAGGGGACATCAAGCTCAATTGGCATAACACACTACACAAAACATTGTTCCACCTCCTACTTTGGCGAGTAGCGACTGGGATCTTAAAAGCTTGCAAGCAGCCATCTAGATGCAATGATGTGTCTCTCATCGTCCAGAGCAAAGAAGAATGAAGAAAACCAAAGATTCATGGAAACGATTAGTCCCAGTGACTGGTATACCATGTGATCCTCAGCCTGTATGACTATGAGACCAGAAGAAGTAGATGATGGCTGGCTACCATTGTCAACTACCCGTAGGGGGATCTATGTAGGAGATCCTGGATAGAGTGGGAGAACAATGTGGAACAAAGCACAAAATCATTTGAAAAAAAGAGGGACCAGGTTTGTTGGTCTGATAGAGGCTGATGGACCCACTGAGACAATGGCCCCTAGCTGCCCTTCAGATCTGAAATTGAACCCACACCTGTGGCTTCCAGCCAAACAAAAGACAGGCATATGAGGTGAACATTTACACTAGGTAAATACACTCCTTGGAGAGATCAATCATGGGAGAATAGAAGGGCTGTGTATGCACAGGGAGACAGCTCAGGGGGCAGGATGCATGGAGGGAAGGACATAGGGAAGAGGTAACTATGGGGAGGAAGTGGGAGGGTAGCCTTTGCATTGTGGTAAATTGTAGTCAATGTCATGAGACAAAGTGGGATTTGAACTGCTATATGGAAAGTGAATTTGCTCTGTAAACTTTCACCGGAATCACAATTAAAAACAAAAAGAAAAAAAAAAAAAACAGTTCAATTATCTCTCATGTGGGAATGGAAGGGCTGTGTATGCACAGGGAGACAGCTTGGTGGGCAGGAGTGCATGGGAGTGAAGGACACAGGGAAGTGGCTTTGGGGAGGAAGCAGGAGGAGAGCTGTTGCATTGTGAGAGATTACAGTTAATGTCAGAAGACAAAGTGTATGTGAACTGCTGTATGGAAGATGAATTGGCTCTGTAAACTTTCACCCAAATCACAATAAAATTAAAAAAAAAATTCAATTGGCTCTTACTGTGCTATCAGGGTGAGTCCCACTTCTTTCCACACCAGGACATCCACCTTCATGTGGATTTTTGCATAATTTTTAAAATTCCTAATCCCCACCCCCCCAAAAAAAAAGGAGGCAGAAGGGGAAGTCAGTGTACATGACTGTGGTGGGTCTGAAAAATTCTCTACTTAGAAATTGGATACAAAAGCAAAATCATCCTTTTTAAATGAAAACTTGGCTCTGCCTCATTGGTCTGACTCGAGCTTCTGCAGGAGCTTTGGGGAGAGGTTTCTTCCAAGGATGTGCTTGCCCAGAGCTGTAAGGGCAGGAGCAATGCTACCTTGTTCCACTGAGGCAGGCCCAGAGAGTAACTGCTGTGGATGAAGGGCATACCTTACATCATCATCTGGACCCACTCAGGCTCCACTCTGCCCGCCCCCTACCTTTCATCCAGCTATATGATGTGTCTAGTTCCTCTAGCTTTGTATGTGCTCCCTCTTGAGGCCATCCTGCTTGCAATTTTTTTTTGTCCCCTGGCTCTTTGTCTGCTTAAGTCCTACTACTCTTTCTGTTCTCAGCTTTGAAGTCACTTCTCAAGCCTTCTCAAGCCATCCAACATCTAAACTTGGATTAGGTTCCCCAGTGTCCCATGAATTCTCCTATCCTAGCACAATGGGCTCAAACATGGCAATGATGCTGCAGGGCCAGGCAGTGTTTTGTTTATAGCATGTTGAGTCACTATGAGTGGACCATCTTGTGGGCTCCTAACAACAGCATGATTTTGATTGCCCTTTAACCAACTGGATTCTCAGCAGATTTTAAGGTCTGTGAGATCAAGGGCTGTGTGTGCTTCACTGTTAAATTTCTGGCTCATGACCCAGTACTTAGTGTACCAAAACCCAAAACCAAACCCAAATGCCATCCAGTCAGTCTGACTCATAGCAATCCTGCAGGACAGAGTAGAACTTCCCCGTAGGGTTTTCAAGGCTGTAAATCTTTACAGAAGCATACTGCTTCATCTTTTTCCCATGGAGTGGCTCTTGGGTTCACACCACTGACCTTTTGGTAAGCAGCTGAATGCTCTAACCACTATGCCACCAGAGCTCCTTGTACTTGGTGCACAATACTAAAAAAAAAAAAAAAAAAAAATCAGTTGTCATTGAGTTAATTCTGACTCTTGGGGACCCATGTGTTTCATAGCAAAACTATGCTCCATAGAGTTTTCAATGGCTGTGATCTTTTGGAAGTAGATCACCAGGACTTTTTCCAGGTGCCTCTAGTTAGATTTGAACTGCCAAATTTTGGTTAGTAGCTGATAGCATAACCATTTGCACCATGCAGGGAATCCTTATATACAGTAAACCAAACAAAACTCACTGCCATTGAGTCAATTCCATTTCATAGGGATCCCCATTGGGTTTCCAAGGCTGTAAATCTTTCTTGGTGGGTTCATCCCACCAATCTTTTGGTTAGCAGCCAAATACCTTAATCACTATACCACCAGAGGTCCTTCTGATACACGATACCAAAAGAACCAAACCCACTGCTATCAGTCGATTCCTGTGGTCTTATTGGGTTTCCGAGGTGGTAAATCTTTATGAAAGTAGATTGCCCAGTCTTGCCTCTGTGGATTGGCTGGTGGGTTTGAACCACCCACCTTCTGGTTAGCAGCCAGATGCCTTAGGCACTGTCACCAGAGCTCCTTCTGATACACAATAAGTGCTCAATAAATATTTATGAAATGAGTGAAAGAGAAACTTGCTCAGATATTCTGACAGTTTGGAAGTTAAGAGCAAAGTGTGTTCATGTATATTATGTATATTAGCAGTATACATACCCACATATTAACATTATGTGTACCACCGTGTACTCCCATCTCCCCTTATGGAAAACTCAGGTTTATTGCATTATATCAAATTCTTCCTCACCTTCCTAGCTAAACATCTAAGCAGTCATTAAACCCTAACCCAAAAAAACCAAATGCACTGCCGTGGAGTCAAATCCGACTCATAGCAACCCCTCCTTGGGTTTCCGAGGCGGTATCACCGCGGAAGTAGATTGCCCAACCTTCCTTCCGAGGAGTGGCTGGTGGGTTTGAACTGCCAGTCTTCTGGTTAATGCTTTAGGCACTACGCCATCAGAGCACCTCATTAAACCCTAGAAAAGTCCATATCCTGTGCTCTCTTACATTCTATCTTCTTCTCATTTCTTTTCTTATTGCCATTGCCCTCTTCATCTCCTGGTTAAGTAAATAAATACCCTTGCTCTGCAAACTTCAGCATCTATTTTGCTCAGAATATTCCTCATCATGGCATTTGAAACCTTACCAATATCCACCCACTTACATCTTGTGAGGGAAGTACACATGCTGGGTTCTAGGCCATTCCTCAGTCATATTTATTGCTTTGTTCTCAATTCATGTTGCTTCCTCAGCAAGGAATTCCGATCTCCCCCCTACCCGTCTGTCTATTGAGGTCCTACTTATCTTTCAATTCTGGGCTCAGATCCCTCTTCTAAGCTTCTCGAGAATAAGGATAAGGTTATTCCTTACTCTCTGAATTTATTTTGTTCCTGAGTTCAAACTGCATGCTTGGATATGGAAGGATGTTGTTGTTGTTGTTATGTGCCATCGAGTCAAACCCGACTCATAGCGACCCCTCCTTGGGTTTCCGAGGCAGTATCACTATGGAAGTAGGATTGCCCAACCTTCCTTCCGAGGAGTGGCTGGTGGGTTTGAACCGCCAGCCGTCTGGTTAGCAGGCAAGTGTCTTAGCCACTATATCAAAAACTAATAGGTTCCTGATTTTAAGAGAGTAGTAGCTAGCAGTCAGATAGAGAGTGATTCCTTCAACAACAACCGCCCATATTTATCAACACTTACTAAGAACCAGGTCCTGTACTGAACATTTTGCATGCTCTGTTTCCTTTATTCTTCACAACAGCTCAGTAGGGGAGTGGAGGAAACAGAATCTTTAAATATCCTCATTTTACAGATAAACTTATGTTCAGGGAGGTGACCTAGCTCTCCACAGTCACCCAGCAAAGAAGTGGTGGAGCTGGCCTTTAAATCTGGTCCACTTCCCACCAGAGCTTGAGATGGTAACTCCTGTGCCCTCCAACAGGAAAACCCAGGGCTCAGTCATCTCTGTATCACCAGTTCACGTAGCATGACACTTTGCACCAAATCGGTGCTCCATCAGTCCTTTAAATGGACAAATTCTTTCTAATTGGCATTGGAAAAGTATGATATTTCATTCTCTTTTATCATTAATATTGATAACAACATGGGCCATAAATGTGGCACTTTTGCTTACTTAAACAGAAGTGTTGTTATGTGCCGTCAAGTCGAACCCGACTCATAGTGACCCCTCTTTGGGTTTCTGAGGCAGTATCACTACGGAAGTAGATTGCCCCATCTTCCTTCTGAGGAGTGGCTGGTGGATTTGAACTGCCAGCCTTCTGGTTAGCA
>NW_006921844.1:77697-84285 GCF_000298275.1 Orycteropus afer afer | reverse complement strand
GAGGCAGTATCACTACGGAAGTAGATTGCCCCATCTTCCTTCTGAGGAGTGGCTGGTGGATTTGAACTGCCAGCCTTCTGGTTAGCAGCCAAGTGCCTTAGCCACTATGCTACCAGTGCTCCCTAAACAGAAGTACTACCCCTGAATGGAAAAAAGTTAAACAGCCCAAGAATGTATGTTGTTGTTGTTGTTATGTGCCGTTGAGTCAGATCCGACTCATATAGAATGAAAATAAAGTTTCATTCCCTCTCACTCAGGCTGCCTAGCTTAAACCCCAGAGGCAATTGCTGCTAATAGTCCTTGTTTATTCTTCTGGAAATAGTCCATGTGTAAATCAACATGTGAATACAGATTCCTTTAAAACACACACACACAGACACACACACACACACAAATGCGAGCTACTATATGTTGCTTTGCACCTTGCTGTTTTCATTTAGAAAAGCATTCTGGAGCCAATTCCGGTTTGCCACATATGGATCTACTATGTTTAGTTTAAGGGCTGCCTAGTACTCTTTCTCCTCGGAAGGAAGGTTGGGCGATCTACTTCTGTAGTGATACTGCCTCGGTAACCCAAGGAGGGGTCGCTATGAGTCGGGGCCGACTCGATGGCACACAACAACAACAACAACAAGTACTCTTTAGAACGGGTGGGCTGATGATTTATTTAACGAGCATGGTTGATGGACATTTAAGATTATTTCTTCTATTTTACAATTACAAACAGTGCTGCAAAGAATAGCTTTTGCTGTCATGGTAAGTGATCTGTATTTGTTTATGTTTAATCTGTGTCCTTGTAGACACAATTATAGGGCAATTGTTCCCTTTTTCAAAACAGGAAAACAGAAACCAAGGCAGAGAGGTTTTTAGGAATGCTTTCGGATGAATGGAGGGAGGAAAGGAGGAAGGCAGGGAGAAGGTCAGAAGCCCTATAACTTCATATTTTCAGAACCGGTTTAGATTTTAAATTTATAAAAATAGAAATATATGGTGTGCCCCTGCTGGCACCAATAAGTAAATTTATAAATTTAGCATAAGGAATTCCAACACATTTCAGATGTTTTCCTACACTGATCATGCCAATATTTTTGTTGACGTAGCAATTTCTTTTAAATCATTTCTTTTTTGGTTTACCTGAGTTTTGGGACTCTGATGCAGTGGTCAAAGCATTTGGCTGCTAACCAAATGTTGGTTATTTGAACCCACCAGCCATTCTGTGGGAGAAAGATGTGGCAGTCTGTTTCCATAAAGATTACAGCCTTAGAAGTCCTATGGGGCAGTTCTGCTCTGTCCTGAAGTGTCACTATGAGTTGGAATCAACTCAGTGGCAATGAGTTTGTTTTTTTTGGAAGCTCTGATGATGAGATTTGGTTCAACATGTCACCAGGGAAGACCAATCACTAGAAAAGGACATTATGGTTGATAAAGCAGCATGTCAGTTAAAATGAGGAAAACCCTCAGTGGGATGGATTGACACATTAGCCAAAACAACAGATTCAAATGTAACAGTGATCATGAAGATGGTACAGGACTGGGCAATGTTTTGTTCTCTTACACACGAGGTTGCTGTGACAAGTCAATGGCAGCTAACAATAAAAGCAACAAATGGACTTCGCCTGCCTCCTGGCTGACCCCACACTGGCTGGGAAAGAGGAACCAGGCAGCTCCTAGAAGAGAGGGTCTCATGTCTTGAAACTGGCCAACGTCAGCACTCAGAGTAGAACTGAGCATAAATCTGTAGCCCTAGTTCCCAGCTGCCCACTCTACAGATGAAAAAACTGAGACCCAGAAAATGTGACAGTCAAAAATTCTTCAGTAGCATCTCAGTGTAGGTCTTCCAACTCTCAGGCTGGTGACCTTATTAAGTAATTGAGACACTAGGACCCCACCCACTGCCATCTAGTCAATTCTGACTCATAACAACCCTATAGGACACAGTAGAACTGCCGCATAAGGTCTCCAAGGCTGCAAATCTTTACCTAAGCAGACAGCCTCATCTTTCTCCCTCAGAGCAGC
This sequence comes from Orycteropus afer afer, assembly GCF_000298275.1. Taxonomy (NCBI): domain Eukaryota; kingdom Metazoa; phylum Chordata; class Mammalia; order Tubulidentata; family Orycteropodidae; genus Orycteropus; species Orycteropus afer. The sequence goes on along the minus strand of NW_006921844.1, from coordinate 82,269 downwards.
TGGTGGGTTTGAACCATTGACCTTTTGGTTAGCAGCCGAATGCTTTAACCACTATGCCATCAGAGCTCCTGAAACACTAGGAAACCACTCATAAATAAATATAAACCTTACTTCTTCAGTTTTATTTCACAGATACAAACCAGCAACAAGAGATGTACAAGGCTACTTTAAGTTGATAGCTTGCTAAATGTCAGCTCACCACATCCTATCCCTTCCCACAAGGATACATCACCTGAGTGGGAAATATGATTTAGGACGCTCTGCTAGGAGATGTGAAAAGCAACAGTAAATGGGCCTCAGGGGTCTAATGTGTGCTGACACTGCCCATTACTCAGACACTCCAATGGCTGCATCTGTAGCCTGGAGGATGACCGTAAGCTGCTCTTCAATAAAATTTCAAGCATGGTAGGAGTGTTAACTCATGTCCTGTTAACACTGCTTTGAGAACTCCTGACCACTGCCCTGATCAACTAAGATCTGAACCAGCAACACTTCCTGCTGAAAGAACCTTGTAAATAAAAATTTTCAGAGGAGATGGCAGCCGACAGCCTTGGTGGCTGTGAGTTCCTGGGGGTAGTGAACTACTGGGAGCTTCTTGGCCTTTACATGCACACTGGTACTCGTTGCTTCCTGTCAGCCTTCCAGTTCTACCTTCTGGGAAAATCAATGATGTGTATCCTGTCACACTTTTCTCTATGTTCAAACATGTATATAAGGAACTTAAAACACATCTACATTTTCTTCTTAGAACAAAGAAACAAACAAGAAACAAGATGTTATTTTCATTGCTCTGCAACATGATTAACACACCAGGGCCAGTTTCTAGGTGAAGCCAATAAATCTGACACATATTATAAATCTAACTTTTATTCTTTGTCATCATCATTATTATTAGTAGCAAAGCCATCTATTACACGAATGTCCATAGTTAAAGAAACTCCACTGTGACCACATTTATTTGCAGGGTCTTTGTGTCTGCTGCTTCTGACAGTGCTGTGATGAACATCTTGGTTGATAATAATATGCCTTTCCACCTGCTCCATCTTAGTTGTTATGGGAGTCCTATGGTGGGGAGGAGCTCTGGTGGTACAGTGGTTAAACTACTCAGCTACTAATCAAATGGTCAGTGGTTTGAACCCACCAGCCATTCTGTGGGAGAAAGATGAGGCAAGGTAGTCTGCTTTGGTGACTATTTACAGCCTTGGAAAAACTATGGGGGAGTTCTCCTCTGTCCTAATAGGGTCACTATGAGTTGGAATCAACTAGATGGCTATATATATATATATATATTTTAATGGGGTGCAGGAGACAGTTACCTGTGTTTCTGTTTGTGAAGCACTGTAGTGAGGAAACAGTTCTGAAATGACCATATGAAGTGCTGGGTTTTATTCCAGCTCTGCCTGAATAACCTGTGTAACTTGTCCAAGTCCTTCCCTGTCTTACCATCTGTCAGAGGATGACTTGGACTAAGTGATCCTGAGAGATTTTTCCATTTCTAGAATCTTCAAGGGATTGTAAACTCCACAAAGAGAGGGACCATGCTTGTTTTATTCACTGTTGTTTTCTTTCCTTTTTTAAAATTTTTTATTGTGATTTGGGTGCAGATCAAATTTACAAAGCAGATTCATTTTCCTCTCAACAGTTCATGCATGCTTGGTTTCACAGCCCTGATTATAATCTCAATACAAAGCTCTCCTCCCATCTCCTCCCTGTGACTGCCCACTCTGTGGTGGTTAAGTTTGTGTGTCAACTTGGCTGGGCCTGGTTGAGTGGCTGGGTAGCTGGATGTAGTATTCCCCATGATGAGAATGGTAATTGCAAAAACGGCAGGGAGTCCTCATATTCTGACCTCCTAGAACCCCACAAGAGGAAGACAGGAGTACCAGCAGCAACCCAAGGCCTATTACTGCAAGGCCAGACATGCTGCCTCCCTCCAGCCCTTTCGCCAACTGTTCCTCCCAAAGCACCCACCACCTCTCTCCTGGGTTCGATAATTCGCTGCAGTGGCCACACAGAACTCACAGATTACAGGGTTTATTAGGGAAGCACCACAGGCTACAATTCAAGTTCAGGAAAAATGCTCAGTCTCTCTCCCAGCCCACCGTCCCTCAGCCAAGAGTCTCACAGTCTCTTTCCCAGCAGTGCTGGTTCCTCGGTGTCTCACTCAGCAATGCGTGTCTCTTGCGTCTCTTTCCCAGCAGCATGTGTCTCAGGAGCCCGTGTCTCTTTCAGCAGCACATCTTCCTCAACCAGCAGTCAGAGAGAGTTCTGCCTCTAGGAGGCCTCCTTTTGAACCCAGCAGGGTGATCAAACTAGCCAATTATAGCATCAGAACTCTAAGCACCTGAGAGAGAGTGGGCACCTCCCAGAACATTGTTTTGTGCCACTCCCAACAGAAATACTCCAGGTGGACACCTTCAGCAATCAGGAGCTCCTCAGTTGCTCATAGCAAATCCCACCTTGGAGTTTACAAAGACTTATGGGTAGAAAAGCCACACGAAGTAATTTACTATACCACAATAATGAACTCATTGGTGGAATCTACTGTGAGTAGCTGAGTAGCTGCCTTGGGGATGTGCTCTGCTTCTGTATATAAGGAGAAGCCTTGGGGAATGGTCTCTAGCTCATGGCATGCTTGAACCCTGCATGTAGCCCTGTCGTTGTTCAACAGCCTGTCATGCCTTGCCAACCTTGGGACTTTCAATGGACTTGAATTAATGGCCTGCTGTGTGGTTTGGTAACATCAGGATTGTGCCTTATTACTTGTCAATCTTGTGCTTGGCAGCCCCAGCAGCCTGCCTGAGTGAAGAAAAGCCTTTAGCTTCAGTGGACCTGGAGCAGGAGGCAGAGCTGAAGCCAAGGTTGTGGAGCTTTCACCCAACCCCTAGAGCCTAGAGCCTTCTGAACTGTAAAAGAATAAACTCTCGTTTGTTCAAGCCATCCCATTTGTGGTATATTCCTGTCAGAGCAGCACTAGGTAACCAGAACACTCTCCCTATGCCCTTCTTAACTATTCATTCCTGTCTGTCCAGCTTTCCCTTTCTGCAAATGTTCGTTTGTGCCAAGGGGTACATCTCTCTAGGGTAGGTGGGTGCATCTCCATGTGGGTAGGTGTTCTGTTTGTAGGTCTTTCTACTGTTTGGTTGAGAGCTAATCCACAGAAGTGAATCCACCTCCAGGTCTGAAGGATAAGCCAGGGCCATAGTCTCAGGGGTTCCACCAGTCTCCATCCAACCAGCAACTCTGGTAATTTTTGTGCTTTTGAAATTTGTTCCATATTTTTTCTCCCACTCTATCCAGGATCTCCAGTTTTGATCCCTATACAAGTAGTTGGGATTGGTAGCTGGGCACTATCTAGTTCTGGTCTCAGGGTCGTGAAGGCTGAAGTTCCCCATGGCCCATCAGACCCTTGGACCAACTGTTTCCATATGACTTTGATTTTCTTCACTCTTCTTTGCTCCAGACTAGGGGAGACCAATAGTTGCATCTTAGATGGCTGCTCATAAGCTTTTAAGACCCCAGTTGCTACTCACCAAAATAGGATGCAGAACAAGAATTTTATGTACTGTGTTGTACCAATTGAGCTTGATGTCCCCTGAGACCAAAGTTCTGAGTCTACAGGTCCAGTGACTCACTCCCTCAAGGTGTTTGATTGTCACTGAAAAGCTACTCCAACCTTGCACTCTGTTAGTTCTATAATGTATATGGATATTTTTGTAGCAAAAATACGCATGTAAGAATACATCAGCCAAATCTATCTATGATCATGGGTATATTCCTGTTCACCTGCCCACAGCTGATTTTCTCACCTGTCTATGCATCCACTTGTAGACTAATGTTTGTTGTTGCTGGTAATGAAATATTTTGTATGTAATAGTATTTGCCTCTGTTGCCTGTATCTTTTGTGCATATTTCTGTGCCCTCCTTTTCTCTACTGTTACTGTGCTGGTCACATACTTTCGGTATATTGCCTTTCCTTTCACCCAAATCAACACATGACTCTTAACTAGTGAGAAATTTCACTCCCCCCATCCCATTCCTGTTACCAAGAAAGTAAATTTCCTTCCCATTCCTTGACTTTTTATAGTAATGGATTCATACAATATTTGTCCTTCTGTGATTGACTTATTTCACTCAGCATAATGTCCTCTAAGTTCATCCATGTTATGAGGTGTTTTGTGGATTCTTCATTATTCTTTAATGTTCCATAAAACCAAAACCAACCAAACTCACTGCCATTGAGTGGGGTCCAACTCATAGCGACTCCTCCTTGGGTTTCCAAGGCAGTATCACTATGGAAGTAGATTGCCCAGTCTTCCTTCTGAGGAGTGGTTGGTGGGTTTGAACCACCAGCTTTCTGGTTAACAGTCAAATGCCTTAGGCACTAGTACCATAGTTTGGTTATCTATCTATCTGTTGTTGGGCACTTAGGTTGTTTCCATTTCTTTAGTATAGCAAATAGGAGCTCTGGTAGCGTAGTGGCTAAGATACTTGCCTGCTAACCAGATGGCTGGCGGTTCAAATCCACCAGCCACTCCTCGGAAGGAAGGTTGGGCAATCCTACTTCCGTAG
>NW_006921844.1:71160-76999 GCF_000298275.1 Orycteropus afer afer | reverse complement strand
GTAGATTGCCCAACCTTCCTTCCAAGGAGTGGCTGGTGGGTTTGAACTGCCAACCTTCTGGTTAGCAGTCAAGTGCCTTAGGCACTACACTACCAGAGCTCCCTTTGCCCATTTTAGAGTTGGATTGTTTGTCTTTTTGATGTTGAGGTGTTGAAGTTTTCTGTATATTTTAGACATAAGTCCCTTGTTGGATATGTCATAGCCAAATATTTTTTCCCAGCCTGGAGGTTTTCTTTGTACTCTTTTGGAGAAGTCTTTCAATGCATATAAAACTTTAATTTTTAAAAGGTCCAAGTCATCTAGTTTCTCTTTCATTGCTTGTGCATTTTGGGTTATACGTGATAGTCTATTTATGCCATTGATTAGGGCCCCTGGGTTTGCCCTATTTTATCTTTGATGAACTTTATAGTTTTGGGTTTTATATTTAGCTCTTTGGTCCATCTTGAGTTCATTTTTGTGTATGGTGTGAGGTATGGATCTTGTTTCATTTTTCTGCAAGTGGATATCCAATTTTGCCAGCACCATTTGTTAAAGAGGCTATCTCTCCCGCATTTAATGGGTTTTGGCTCTTTGTCAAAGATCAGCTGTCCATAGATGCATGGGTCTATTTCTGGATTCTCAATTCTATTCTGTGTTAGGCTGGGTTCTCTAGAGAAGCAAAACTAGTAAAGCTTATATATACACATAGAGAAAGAGAAATCTATCTTAGGAAAATGGCTCACACCCTTATAGAAGCTGGCAAGTCCCAAGTTCTTGGATCAAACATCAAACTAGAGGCTTTTCCCAACTCATGCAGCTTCAGGGGCTGAGGAGCACAAGGTTGGCAGGCAGTATACTGGCTATTGACTCCAACAAATGATGAATTCAAGATTTCCAGGCCAAGTGGTGGATTGTTTGCTCACAGACAGTTGTAGGCAGTACAACAAGATTCCAATCCACAGAAAAGTATCTAATTTCCCAGGATGTCCATAAATATATTGGAAGCAGGCCACACCCCTAGGGAAACTCCCTTTCAACAGATTGGCTGCTCAAAACATATACATCTGATCTCATCACGGGAATAACCCACATCACAACTGCTTAAACCACACAGACTTGTGGTCCAGCCAAGTTGAAACACAGCTGCAACTATCACATATTATAATTCTGGTCTATTTGTCTATTGTTGTACCAATACTATGCCGTTTTCACTACTGTGGCTGTTTAATAGATTTTGAGATTGGGGAGTGTGAGACTTCCTACTTTGTTTTTTTCTTCAGTAATACTTTGCTTTTCCAAGGTCTCTTTCCTTTCCAAATAACATTAGTGATTGATTTTTCCATGTCTGATGCTGATGGAATGCTGATGGAATCTGGATTGGGGTTGCATTGAATGCAGAGGGCCAAATGATCAGATAGAAAGGAAGAAAGATTAGAGAAAAGGAAAGTAGAAAAATAAAGGGAGGATTAGGTAATTGAGGAGGGATTTTTCTAGCTATGGTCAGCCAGAGGCCCTGGGAGCAGGCAGTTGTGGCAGTATCTGCAGATTCATTCAAGTGTACATTGGCATAGGTGAAAGGCAATTGGCACAAAGAGTCACCTCCAGGACAGAAGGCTAAAACTTGTTTGTTTGTGCTTAGTATGAGATAGATCAGCAAGTGATGCAGGTGTGGGCGAAGGACAGCTGCAGCCCCTGGGTCTGTTTGGAATGGTTTGCTGAGGATGGCATTGGGCTGTCAATCAAAACCCTGCAGTTCAAACACACCAGCCACCCCACAGGAGAAAGGGCAGCACTCCTCTACAAAGATCCACAAGTCCTGAGACCCCAGGAGGCTAAAAAGTGTTGCTAAGAGTTGGACTTGAGCCAGTAGGTCTGATTTGGGGTTTGGTTTATTTGGGGAGAGTTTTTCTTCCCTTTCCCTTACTCCTTCCTGGACCCCACAGAAGCCTATGCTATGGGAGGGCTGACCTGTTTCCTTATATGATCTCCGCCCCCCCCCCCCCCCCCGCCACAGCTTTAGCTCACCTTGAAATCCTCCTGATCTGTCTGCTTGTGTCTTTAATGCCTGTGGGTTTTGTGAAGTTTTTTCCCCTGCTCCTTGTTGGTTACTTCGTGCTGCTATAATAATAGGAACATGGAATGTACAAAGTATGAATCTAGGTATGACTGGTGGATGGCTTTAACAAATAGGAGTTTATTCTCTTACAGTTTTGAAGGCTAGAAGTTTGAGTTCAAAGTACCAGCTCTGGGGCTGAGTGAAAGCCTCTTGACCTTTGGCTTCAGCTCCGCCTTTTGCTCTCAGCCCACTGGAGCTGGAGGCATCTCTTCACTCAGGCAACTGCTTAGCTGCTGAGGCTGACAAACCCAAGGTCGACAAGTAAAATGGCATACTCCTGATATTACCAAATCACACAGCAGGTCATTGAGTTAAGCCCAATAAGAGTCCCAAGATTGGCAGACAACATGGCAGCCTGCTGAACAATGGCTCAGCTGCATGCAGGATTCAAGTATGTCAGAAGCTACAGACCATTCCTAAAACTTCTCCTTATATACTGGGAGCAGACCACATCCCTAAGGCAGCTCAGCTGTTCACAATAGATTCCACTGTGGAGTTGATTACCAGTCTCATCATAGACAGAGCAGAGCAGCAGCCAGGGATCCAGGTAAGGTGAGTGACCCTACCCCTACCAACCAGGAAAGCAGGGGAAATAGAAGCCAGTGGGACAACAGAGCAGAGCAGCAGCCAAGCATCCAGGTAAGTGTAGGGACCCAGGTTCCATCCCCACCAGCCAGGAAAGTGGGGGAAAGAGAAACCAGAGGGCATGACAGAGCAGAGCAGCAGCCAGGATCCAAGTAATGGGAGTGACCCTGGCCCCACCCCTATCAGCCAGGAAAACAGGGGAAAGGGAAGCCAGAGAGGACAGTAGAGCAGAGCAGCAGCCAGGGACCAGGTAAGAGGAGTGACCCAGGCCCTACCGCCACCAGCCAGGAAAGCAGGGGAAAGAGAAGCCAGAGGGCATGACAGAGCAGAACAGCAGCCAGGGATCCAGGTAAGGAGAGGGTAGAGAGGTTTTGAGCAGCTAAGCGAGACAAACTTGTCTGTCAGTTTGTCATACTATTGTGGCTTGGGTGTTGCTGTGAGACTTGAGGTTGTACCACCAGTGTTTCAAGTGCCAGCAGGGTTGCACATGGTGCACAGATTTCAATGCAGCTTACAGACTGAAACAGACTAAGAAGAAGGAAGAGGCCACACACTTCTCAAATAATTGACCAGGGAAATCTTATGAATAGCAGAGAAACACTGTCTGATACATTACTGTGCAACTTTATGAATAGCCTGGAAACATGATCCGATACAGTGCAGGAGAACAAACCCCTTAGATCAGAAGGATTTCAAAATATAACTAGGAAAGAGCTGCATCATCAAAGTAGGACCAACCTTATTGATATAGATAAAGTAAAGTTTTCAAAATCTTCATTTGCTGATGTGGCACGACTCAAATTGAGGAGAAACAGCTGCAAACATCCATTAATAATAGGAACATGGAATGTACAAAGTATGAATCTAGGAAAATTGGAAGTTGTCAAAACGAAATGCAACTCTCTAAAGATTGATATCCTAGGCATTAGTGATCTGAAATGGACTAGTTTTGGCCATTTTGAACCAGATAACCATATAATCTACTATGGCAGGAATGACAATTTGAAGAGGAATGGCATGGCATTCATCATCACAAAGGATGTTTTCAGATCTGTGCTGAAGTACAATGCTGTCAGTGATAGAATAATATCCATATGCCTACAAGGAAGACCAGTTAATATGACTATTATTCAAATTTATGCATCAACCACCAATGCCAAAAATGAGGAAATTGAAGATTTTTATCAACTTCTGTAGTCTGAAATTGACCAAACATGCAATCAAGACATGTTAATTATCACCAATGACTGGAATGCAAAGGTTGGAAACAAAGAAGAATCACCAATAGTTGGTAAAGTTGACCTTGGTGACAGAAATAATGCTGGAGATCACATGATAGAATTTTGTAAGACCAACGACTTATTCATTGCAAATACCTTTATTCAACAACACAAACAGTGGCTATACATGTGGACTTCACCAGACAGAGTACACAGGAGTCAGATTGACTACATCTGTGGCAAGAGGCAATGGAGAAGCTCAATATCTTCAGCCAAAACCAGGCCAGGAGCTGATTGTGGAACAGACAGTCAATTGCTGATATGCAAGTTCAACTTGAAGTTGAAGACAATTAAAACAAGTCCACTAGAGCCAAAATATGACCTGGAATATATCTCTCCTGAATTTAGAGACCATCTAAAGAATGGAATTGCTTCATTGAACATCAATGACAAAAAACTGAGGAATTGTGGGATGACATCAAGAACATCATCCATGAAGAAAGCAAAAGGTCATTAAAAAGATGAGAAAGGAAGAAATGACCAAAATGAATGTCAGAAGAGACTCTGAAACTTTCCTTGAGTGGAGAGTAGCTAAAGTAAATGGAGAAAATGACAAGATAAAAGAGCTGAACATATGATTTCAAAGAGCAGCTCGAGCAGACAAAGCCAATTACTATAATGAAATGTGCAAAGACTTGGAGTTAGAAATCCAAAAGGGAAGAACATGCTCGGCATTTCTCAAGCTGAAATAACTGAGGACAAAATTTAAGCTTTGAGTTGCAATATTCAGATTCTACAGGCAAAATATTGAGTGACGCAGGAAGCATCAAAAGCAGATGGAAGGAATACACAGAGTCACTGCACCAGAAAGAACTGGTCAATTTTCATCCATTTCAGGTGGCATATGATCAAGAACCAATGGTATTGAAGGAAGAAGTTGAAGCTGCACTGAAGGAATTGGTGAAGAACAAGGCTCCAGGAATTGACAGAACACCCACTGAGATGTTTCAACAAACGGGTGTCCCAGTGGAGGCCCTCACTTGGTTATGCCAAGAGATTTAGAAGACAGCTACCTGGCCAACTGACTGGAAGAGATCCATATTTGTGCCCATTCCAAAGAGAGGTGATCCCACAGAATGTGGAAATTATTGAACAATATCATTAATATTACACACAAGTAAAATCTTGCTGAAGATAATTAAAAAACAGTTGCAACAGTATATTGACAGAGAACTTCCAGAGGGCTGAAATCTTTGCCCTTGACCTTTACATGCTGTAACCACATGATCTTTTGCTCATCTATGGTACTGATGTGATGTGTGTTTCTCTGTCAATATGTCTTTTATATCTTGAGACAAAGTCCTAATCTTAGTGCCATGTTTACTACATGCATAGTCTTGGGCAAGTTGCCTGATGTCTTCAATCTCCTGTTTCCTCATCTGTAAATAGGAATGGAAGTTCAGTAATTACTGTGCAGGTGTGCTTTGAAATAAATTGTCTAAGACATTATATGAATTGCCTAGCAAACTACTTGGTCAATTGTTTGTATTCAACAAATCCTTGCAACTGTGGTTTGAGCAAGGTATAGTCTAAATGATGAACATTTCAAATCAATAAATGAGTAGTGGACATATATTAGATATGAGACATTGGTCTCAATGCTGGGTGATTTAACTCTGTATGAGTATTGTGACCTATCCCTCAACTAGCTGATCACAAAATCCCAGAAACATCCAGCTGGATTTGAAGTGGAATTTCAACAAAATGACTAGGTATCTTGTAGAAAATCATATTTTTTGCCTTCCCCCCTAGTGTTGTTGTTGTTAAGTGCCGTCGAGTTGTTTCTGACTCATAGCGACCCCATGCACAGCAGAATGAAACACTGCCCGATCCCACGCCAGCCCCACAATCCCTGCTATACTTGAGCCCATCATTGCAG
>NW_006921844.1:59987-67270 GCF_000298275.1 Orycteropus afer afer | reverse complement strand
AGCATCAGAACTCTAAGCACCTGAGAGAGAGTGGGCACCTCCCAGAACATTGTTGTGTGCCACTCCCAACAGAAATACTCCAGGTGGACAACTTCAGCAATCAGGAGCTCCAAGGTGGGATTTTCTATGAGCACAGTAAGTAATTTACTACACTGCAGCCAGCTAAAGGATTATTTGCTTAAATTTTCTTCAGAGAAAATGAAAGAGAGTCTGAGACTCAACTCTTTATCTAATTTTGTTGCTGTAGAGAATGCCAAGAATGTGGTCAGGGTCCAGAGAAAGAAATACAAAAGGTTGTTTATCTCAGAAAATTGAAATAACTGAGGCTTCTTATGTGCAAGTTATAGAAGACCAAATTGGCTTAAATAACAGTTTATTGTTTTGTTTAAAATATTTAGCAGTAGGCTAGTCTTAGGTGAGGCCTTATCCAGGGACTCCAGTGATATCTCCCAACAGCTTTCCTTAATGATGCTGCATTTTCAGCTCTTATGTGGTGCCCTCTGGCAACTACAGACCCCTGCTTATAGTAGCAAAATGATGGTGACAGCCTCAGGCCCTATATTCTCATACTACACCATCTAAGGGAAGACATACAGTTTCTTCATTTGATTCTGCACAAGCCGTGGAATTCCTTCTCTCTAATTGGGCTGAAATGGGTCATGTGGCTTTTCCTGAACCAATTATCATTGGTCACTTCTGACAAATCTATGATTTAAGCCAATTAGTGTCCACCTTTGGAGGTGAGAGTAGCATCAGTTCTAATCAATTTAATAGGGTTGACAATAGGAGAGTGTAGGTGATTTCATGAAGGAAATCTGGGATAATGTTAGGAAGGCTGGGTACTATGCAGCCAGAACATAATAACTATCACCATAATAAACTATGGAGTAGCTACTACATGTCAGACACCTTTTTAAACATTTTACATGCACCAACTCTTTTAATCCTAATAAAAACCTTATGAGGTACTACTATTATTTCTATTCCTAGGATGAGGAAACAGAGGCAGGAAGAAGTCAAGTAGGTTACCTACCTGGGAGGCAGAAGTACAGAACTGAACCTAGGCAGGCTGACTCTGGAGCATCTGTGCACAACACTAAGCTATTTTTTTTTTAAACCAGACTCAGGTTGAGACCCAGAAGTAGTTCTGGTGACAAAATCTCTTCCCTAATACTCTTGCTGTAAAATCGCTTTGAGGCCCAAGGTGTACCTGACCCAGGCCATGGTATTTTCAATTGTCTCATACATATGTGGACTGTGAACAGTGAATAAAACCAAAACAATGAATAAGGGAGGCAAAAGAAGAATTGATCCCTTTGAATTATGGTGTTGGCAAATAATATTAAATATACCATGGACTGCCAGAAGAATGAACAAATCTATCTTGGAAGAAGTAGTTAGAATGCTCCTTAGAGAAGCAAGGATGGCAAGACTTTGGTTTACATACTTTGGGCATGTTATCAGAAGAGACCATTCCCTGCAGAAGGACATTAGGCTTGGTAAAGTAGAAGTCAGTGAAAAAGAGGAATACCCTCAATGAGGTAGACTGACACAGTGTCTGCAGCAAAGTGCTGAAACGTGGAAACGATTGTGAGGATGGTGCAGTACTGGACAGTATTTCATTCTGTTGTACATAGGGTCACTATGAGTTGGAACCGACTTGATAGCTCCTAACAACACTCTGCTATAACATGTATTTACCTTGAGAGGCTTTTTGAAGAACATGATGCTCCCATATTGCACTAGATCATTCACTTACTTGGGAGCCGTTGAGTAATTCCAGGATACTTTAATGTTTTATAGAGTACAGGCAGTCCCTGGGTTATGAATGCCTGACTTGCATACAACCTGTGGTTATGAACCAGCCCACATAAAGCTGAAAAAACCAAATTCACTGCTATTGAGTCAGTTCTGACTCATAGTGACCCCTCCTTGGGTTTCTGAGGTGGTATCTTATGGAAGTAGATTGGCCAGTCTTCCTTCCAAGGAATAGCTGGTGAGTTTTGAAGTTGCCAGCCTTCCGGTTAGCAGTCAAATGCTTTAGGCACTACGCCACTAGAGCTCCTACTTAAAGTCTATTATATTAAAAATTTGAGGGACGTAAAACAGTTTGAAATAACAAATGGGCACTTCTTTGCAATGCACATTAAAACATTATTATTTTTATTACTATATTATTGGGAGCTCTGGTAGCATAGTGGCTAAGGCACTTGACTACTAACCAGACGGCTGGCGGTTCAAACCCACCAGCCACTCCTTGGAAGGAAGGTTGGGCAATCCTACTTCCGTAGTGATACTGCCTCGGAAACCCAAGGAGCGGTCGCTATGAGTCAGGTCTGACTCGACGGCACATAACAACAGCAACAACTATATTATTATGTTAAAGATGCTTTAGTGTACCTGGAAGTATTTCTTTAATGTTTTTAATGCTTAGAAAGGTACACTATATACTATACACAGTTGACCTTTGAACAATAGTCAAAAATCTGCATATGACTTTTGACTCCCCAAAAAACTAACTACTAATAGTCTTCTATTGACTGGAAGCCTAACCAAGAACATAAACAGCCAATTAATGCAGTTATTACTATAGATCTTCACACGAAGATACACACATACACAACAGATAAGTTTATTAACTTTAGATACACAACAGATACATGTATTAAATGATAATTCATTAAGTGGAAGAGGATCATCATAAAGGTCTTCATTCTCATCTTCACATTGTGTAGGCTGATAAGGAGGAGGAAGAGGAGAAGTTGGTCATGCTGTCTCATGACAGCAGAGGTGGAGGAGGTGGAAGGGGAGGCAGGAGAGGCAGGCACACTTGATGAAACTTTATGGAAATACTTCATAATTGCGGTCTGACTTTTTTTTTTTTTTTGCCTTTTTTCTTCCTTACTAATAAATGTCGTTTAGGGTCCCCCCCCCCCCTTTTTTTATTTCCCAGAATAGGGCACTTTCATCTGTATTAAAACCTGTTCAGGCAGATCCCTTTCTCCTCAATGATTTTTTTTTAAATTGTGATTTGGGTGAAAGTTTACAGAGCAAATTCACTTTCCATCCAACAGTTCATACACATTGTTTCATGACATTGATTGCAGTCCCCATAATGTACCAGCTCTCTTCCCCCTTCCTTCCTGTGATTACATTTCCCCTGTTTCCTTGCCTATGCATCTTGCCCTTTGAGCTATCTCCTGGTGCAAATGCTACTTTTCTGATCTCCTGTGGTTGATTGCTCTAAAGAGTCTATCTACCTGGTGTAATTGCTCACCTGCCTAGAAGCCATGGAGGTGAGGTCAATTCCAGGACTTAAAGGTGAATAGGGACCACACAGTCTTGGGGATTTCACCAGTCTCCACCAGACCACTCATTTTGGTCTTTTTTGTGATTTAACTCAAAAATATTCTTAATGGCATCTGGGAACTCACTCACTGCCTGTAGGTCTGCTGCAGAAGTTACTTTTCCTGTTATCTTAATATTTATTAAGCCAAATTTCTTTATAAGATCATCAAACCATCCTTTGCTGGCATCAGATTCTTCAGTTTTAGATCTTTCACCTTCCTTTTGCTTTAAGTTGTCATATAATGACTTTACTTTTTCGTGAATCATATTAAAGTCTATAGGTATTTCTTTATTATAGCAATCCTTCACCTACATACAAGCTGAATTTTCAATATGAGATTAAAAGGTATTTCACAAAAATTTCAAGGTTTTCAGCCTGCTGCATAGCTGCCACGGTGGCTTCATGAGTTTCCATTTCTTTTTTCACAATGGACCTTATGCTGGATTTATCATGAAATGGCAGGTAATCACAGCTGCAGACCTCAATCTATGGTACATATCAAACAATTAAACTTTTTCTTGTAATATCATGACTTTTCTCTGCTTCTTGGGAGCACATCCAGCGTCACTAGTGGCATTTCATATCAGTACCATGGTGTTATTCAAGGTTTTATGACATTGCGCTATACACGATGAAAAATACATGGGAACTGTGAAAGATCACTTTTCACTGTGGTACACAATTTCCTAGAAAGATAAACTGCTTACAGGGAGATGATTAGTGTCACATGGTATTTTAAACAGATACTAGTAATACCTGAGCTCACTGCAAGAGTAACAGAAAGTGGCTATGAAATTACTATAGCAGTACAGTACAAACTACAATTAATATTATGCATTTAGGATTTAATACTACTTGTTTACATTTGTTTACATTTCTCTCGATAGTGAATGGCACCATGTACAGTCTGTGTTTGTGTGCATAAGTTCTGATAAATTTTAACTTTTTATAATAGATTTTTTATATATTTTATGGTAGTAAATGATAAAATAGGTATTTACATATATTTTATGCGTTAATGACATATCTAACTTTTTCTTAATTTTTAAAAATATTTCTAAGCTACATGGTTCGTCTGCAAGTTTTTTCAAATCATCACAAAGCTCCAAAAAATTTTCTGATATTTTTATTGAAAAAAAGTCAGTGTATAAGTGGACCAATGCAGTTCAAATCTGTGTGGTCCAAGGGTCAACTATACTATATGCTAAGGCAAACACTTGACTAACTGACACTAAGTATGAACTATACTTAACTATTCTTACATACAAATTTGACTTAAAGACAGACTTAGAGACAGAACTTGTTTGTAATCCTGTACATGGGAAAGACAAAGTAATTTTTGTTTAAAATTACCCTTAAAATGCACTTATCTTTGATCTATATATATTTGCTATCTCATAATGCATTGGACAAGGAGCTCTGGTGGCGTAGTGCCTAAGGCACTTGACTGCTAACCAGAAAGTTGGTGGTTCAAACCCACCAGCTGCTTCTTGGAAGGAAGAAGGGGCAACCTACTTCTGTAAAGATTTACTGCCTTGGGGCTCTCTGTGAGTTGGAATTGACTCGCTGGCAGTGGGTTAATGCACTGGACATGTGCTCCTAGTCTTTTTCAACAATCCTTTATTAGTAGCATGGTTACTATTGTTTCCCCTCACCCTGAAGCTTCAAAGGAGGGAAAGGAGAAAAGTTGGCAGAGGTGAAAGCAGGTTGGTGGGGAGGTGTTCACAGACCTCTGCTTTCTGAAACCTTTCTTTTCTTTTTTCCCTTTTCTACCTCCTCCTTTCTTTCCTCCCTCCCTCCTTCTCTTCCTTCTTCCCTCCATCCCTCCTTCCCTCTCTCTCTGTCTCTCTCTCAAGCTAACGATTTCCCCCCTTTTATAAAAGAATTTTTGATTTTTTAAAATGTAAAAAACACAGATGAGAAAAGTTTAGATAGATCCCATGTAGTCCCAGTTAGCTCCCTTCAATAAATAACTACTGTTACTTTTTGGTGTGTTGTCTTCACTTTTTCTTACAGAAGCTGGATGACAACAAGCATTTTATAATTTTCCCTTTTAAAATATATCTGGAATTATTTTTTAATGTAACTAAGCATTCTTTAATGTCATTATTTTTAAAAGAATTGATGTGCTTCTTTTAAAATTTATTTAACCAGCTCCTTATTTTGGACAATTAGATTTATTTCCAGTATTTTGATGTTAAAACAGCTTTACTCATGAACATTTCTTTGGCTAAGTCTTTGCTCATGTTACTGATTATTTCCTTAGTTTGCTGGGTAAGACTGTGCTGCTTTTGGCAGGCAGTGCCTATCTTCCCCCTTTACTTTCCCAGGCGGTGGCCTCTGTCCTGACTCATGATGCTCTCATGGATCATGGGTCAGTATTCCTGTATTTCCTCAGGAGCTCTGGTAGCATAGTGCCTATGGCACTTGACTGCTAACCAGAAGGCTGGTGGTTCAAACCCATCAGTCACTCCTCGGAAAGAAGATGGGGCAATCTACTTCCGTAGTGATACTGCCTTGGAAACCCAAGGAGGGGTCGCTATGAGTCAGTTCCAACTCAACGGCACATAACAACAACAGCAACAAAGATGGGGATAATCTACCAGCTTCCTTTACTTTTACTTCTGGAGATGCTTGATTTTCTATTTCCACATATTCAGATTCAGAAATAGACTCAGAATCCAGGGACATGATTGTTATCATTATTGTCTTCTTGACTGTTTATTTGACAGTGTACTACTACTGCTATCTCTTCGCTGGACACAAAATTTTAGATAGTTCTCTGGATGGCCAGTTTGCAAGAAGGTCAATGAAGAATTGCAAAGATATATAGTAGATGATCTTTTCAAACTGTCCTTTTGAGGGCTGTTCTGGTTACCTAGAGCCACTCAGACAGGAATATATATAGCACAAATGGGATGGCTTGAACAAACGGGAGTTTAATCTCTTACAGATTGGGAGGCTAGAAGTCTGAGTTCAAAGTGCCAGGCTCTAGGGGCTGTGTGAAAGCCCCTTGACCATGGGCTTCAGCTCTGCCTCTTGCACTGAAGCTAGAGGCATCTCTTCACTCAGGCAGCTACTAGCTGCTGAGGCTAATAAGCCCAAGGTTGACAAATAAAATGGCACAGTCCAGATGCTACCACACCACGCAAAAGGTCATTAATTCAAGTCCATTGAAAGTCCCAAAGTTGGCAGAGCATGGTAGGCTGCTGAACAATGACACAGCTACATGTAGGGTTCAAGCATGCTGTAAGCTAGAGACCATTCCCAAAATTGTTTCTTATATACAAGAAGCAGACCACATACCCAAAGAAGCTACTCAGCTGCTCCAATAGATTTTACCGTGGAGTGAATTACCAATCTTACCAGTGGGGAATAAATATATCCAGCTGCCCATCCACTCAACCAGGCCCAGCCAAGTTGACACACAAACTTAACCACCATAAGGGCTTACTATGGATCATGTGTTATGTTTTGTGCTTATTGGCTTTTTTTTTTCCCCTTTCGTTTTATTGTAGTAAAAATGTATATATCAAAACATTTGCTAATTCAACAGTTTTCACATGTATAATCCAATGATATTGATTACATTCATCATGTTGTGCAATGATTATCACTATCCTTTTCCAAATTATTCCACCACCATTAACAGAAGTTTAGTGTCCCCTAAGCAATGACCTCTCCCTACCCTATGATAAACACTAATATGCTTTGGCTTCTACACATTTGTCTATTTCATATAAATGGGATCATACAATATTTATTCTTTTTTGATGAACTTCTTTCACTCAGCACAATATTATCAAGGTTCATCCATGTTGTAGCATGTATCAGGACTTCATATCTTTTTACAACAGAATAGTAACTTCATTAGGAGCTCTGGTGGCATAGTGCCTAAGGCATTTCACTGCTAACCAGAAGGCTGGTGGTTCAA
>NW_006921844.1:44375-56962 GCF_000298275.1 Orycteropus afer afer | reverse complement strand
CAACAACAGTGCCTTCTGACCTTTGTTTTTGAGCAATTTTTTCCTCCCAAAATTAAATCCTTAAAACAACCTTGTCAGGTAAGTGTTATTCCTGATTTTAGCAAGGAGTAGCTTAGGGAGATTAAGTTAGTTTTTCTGAGCTGGAGTCTAAAGTCCAACTCTTTCTATTTAACTTCCTTTTGTCTTTAAAGTGCTTAAACCACTTGAAGAGAGCGGTTGTGTGCAAATGAAAAATTAAGATAATCATATGAAATATGGCTATCAGACAGTTGTGTAATGTGATGAAGTGGGGGAGAAACCTGAGTGTGGCAGTTGAGAGGGTTTCCTACAGATCATTATGAGCACCTATGGCATAAGGGTATTTGGCTACAGATGTCCCTTTGGTAGCGGTAGTTCACCAGAGATAGTTAACTCTCACTTGTGCTCGCAGAGAAAGTGGGGACATGGGTCATGATTCTGAGTATCAGCTAAATAGCAAGCTATTTAGGGTACTACTTTACCCTTGCTTCAACAGCAGCGGCTATCTATTTGGGGATTCCAGGGTTTAAGAACTTCAAGTATCTCAAGTACTGAAGGAACTAGAAACTCAAGCATTGTCATGATCCTTGAGGCTACTTCTTGTATCGTTCTATGTCACAATTTCCTAGTACCAAACTAAAGAGTCTGAAGGCCATAGAGCTCAGGCAGAGATGTTCCCATAATTCTCTGGGGAAATACTTCAGGTTATCTATCCAATTTTACATTTTTGTTCCTTTGAACACACACTGTACCAAGATTCTCAAGCTTCTTGTACGTACAATGTGAAACATGGAGCTAAGTGATTCCGTAAACATGGAACCAGGTAAAACATCAGAGACTCCAGACTCTGTGTGTGTGCTCTTCAAGGGTCCATGAAAAAAAGAAATTTGGTCCAAAATTCAAAAAGCAAACTACAAAATCAAAGTCAATAAAATGATTAATTAAATGCCTATCCAACTTGACATCATAACATTGTATAAATTGTAACTGAGTCCTTATATCAGTTATTATAGAACCGTGCAAGTTGAAGACATAGTTTTGATATACATGCAAAAGTAGGGATTACCTGTATTTAATATTTACTGAGTGGTATGGAAGGAGCTCTGGTGGTGCAGTGGTTAAGCATTCAACTGCCAACCATAAGGTTGGTGGTTTGAACCTACTAGTTGTTCTTCAGAAGAAATATGTGTCAGTCTTTCTCAGAATGATTACACCCTTGGAAACCCTACAGGGTAGTTCTACTCTGTCCTATACTGTCACTATGAGTCAGAATTGACTTGATGGCAACATTTTTTTTTTGTGTGTTTGTGCAGTATTTTGAAATGTCTGATACAATGGAATGGGGACTGATGTATTCACAATGAAGGGTAGCCTTGCATGGAATTGAAGTAAAACATACTGATATTGTTCTTGTTGCATCCCAAGTAGCAGGGTAGAAAATAGCTCAACTCAGTAATCTAATTAATCTCCATATTTGTGAGTAAATGTAAAGGATGTAGCATGATAGTCGTAGTGCCTAAGGCACTTGACTGCTAACCAGAAGGCTGGCGGTTCAAACCCACCAGCCACTCCTCGGAAGGAAGGTTGGGCAATCCTACTTCCGTAGTGATACTGCCTCGGAAACCCAAGGAGGGGTCGCTATGAGTCGGGGCCGACTCGATGGCAAATAATAACAACAACAACAACCAAACCAGGAAAGACAGTGCCCTTGTCACAAGGAAGAATGTCACTCCTTCAACAGGTTCCCTCCTCCCAGCAGCACCTTACTAACCATGTAACTCTGGGAAGTTGTTTAGTAATTGTATGAGATCATTGTAAAATGTGTATAGTGATACCCATCTCATAAGGATTCAGTTGGATAATGGACATAAAGTGTGTTACATTTTGCCTGACATTTAATTTAAGCTCAATAAATAGTGTTAAAACACCACCACTCTACTGTCCAATAACAACAAAAATCCACCAAAAATGATATTTATTTTGATATAAAATAATAAAGCTAAATCCATATATTGTCCATGGAAATCTGGCTCGAAGTTTTAGAGTTGAATCAGGGCTTTTAACCGGGTCCTTCCAGTTTGACACCCTGTTGAGAGTTTGCCTTTCCACTCCAGACATACGGAATCAGAATCTGTATTTTAACAAGCTCCTCACATGATGCTTAGGTATCCACATGTAAGATCATGTTGAAATGTAGATTCTGAAATCTTAGCAGGGGGTTGAACTGGAATGAACTGTATTGGAAGCTCTCCTTTCCAGAGTTAGCTTACAGGTTGTGGCAATAGAAAAAAGTGTATGCAAATAGGTCTTTGCATGCCTTCCTCTATCCCAGTGAACAAGATCCTTTCTCCAGAAACATGCTCTTCCTCAAGACAGTTAATGGCTCTCTTCCTCCCTTGGATAGCAGCAGGCAGCGAAGTGGAGTGGTAAACCCCAGGCAGGAAGACATGCCAAAGGGTGGGCTGGATGGATAGGAAGACATAGCAAAATGAGGAGGGGGTAAAAGGGCTGCTGAATTGGAAGAGATAAAATAAAAGGAAATTTTAGGAGCTCTCTGTGAGTATGAGCTGAGAGAAATAATCATTGCAAACTGATTTATTGTGTACTTATCTTCTGTCTGAGAGGCAGTAGGCTTTTGTACAGTGGGTTATTGAAGAGTAAATGGCACATTAAAGATATAATCAAGATGTTTTAGGCATATTGAATGACAGTACATTTAAAGTAGGTGAGACTTTTTGTCATCGTCCATAAATATAAAAATGCCAGTGGCCTGGAGCTATTTCCAGGGCTTTAGTTAAGATATGACTCCAATTCCAAAAAGCAAGATATTTTAACCTTTTGTTATTTTCAAGGTGGGGAAGCATAGTATCGAGAAGTGATTTAGAACATATATAGGTGCTTTTGGCTGGGTTCTGGAGAAGCAAAACTAATGAAATATACATTTGAAGGAGTTCTGGTGGTGTAGCAGATAAGGCACTTGACTGCTAACCTATAGGTCAGTGGTTCAAACCCACTGGCCAATCTGTGGAAGGAAGAAGGGGTGATCTACTTCCATAAAGATTTACGGCCTTGGAAACCCAATGGGGGTCACTATGAGTTGGAAATGACTTGATGGCAGTGAGGTTTTTTTTTTTTTTTAAGTATATATTTACACACAGAGAAAGAGAGAGAGGAAAATTTATCTCAAGGAAATGGCTCATGCAGTTGTAGAGGCTAGTATGTCCCAAGTCCTAAGGTCAGACATCAAGCTAGAGACTTTTCCTGACTCATGTAGCTGCAGGGGCTGATGAACCCAAGATTGGCAGGCAACACAACAGACTGCCAGCTTCAGAGGCTGACAAATCCAAAATTGACAGGTAATATGGCACGCTGTTGGCTCATAGGCTGTGAAGGCAACAATCCCCAAATCAGCAGGCATTACGTGAGCCCATTGGTTCAAGTCCAGATGATGATGAGCCAGATGTAGCAAAAAGCCAGAGAAAGGTCAAAGCAGATCTCATCATAGAAGTGTGTTTCATTGGGTTTTCTTTTTTTAAATTTGTCTTTACAATAAGCATGGATTTCATTTATAATCAGAAACAACTCACGTAATTTAAAAATAACCTGGCAATAAGTGGTCCCCAGGTTATGAATGAGATATGTTCCTAACTTGCCTTTTATTTATTTATTAAACTTTTTATTGTTATTTGGGTGAAAGTTTACAGAGCAAATAAATTTTCCATTCAATATTTCACACACATTTTGTTTCAGGTAATTGATTGCAATTCCCTCAATGTAGCATCACTCCTCTCACATCATTCCTGTGTTTCTTGTTACCATTCCTCTTTCTTTCCTTACCCTGGACTTTGTCTTTGCTGCCATTTTGATCTCTAATAATTGATTATTCTAAAGAGTGTCTACTTTCTTAGAGTTATTGTTCACTTTGTAGACCTCTCTATTGTATGACTGACTGAAAATTCAGCTATGGGAGTGAGTTTAGTTCCAGGTCCAAAGGGTGATCAAGGGCCATAGTCTCAGGGGTTCCACCACTCTCTATCTGACCAGTAAGCCTAGTCTTTTTTTATGATTTTGAGTTTTATTCTACATTTCTCTCCAACTCTATCCAGGCTTTCAGAGGCATTGGTAGTGGTAGCAGGGCACCATCTAGTTCTGGTTTCAGAGTTGTGGAGGCTGAGGTTTGCGTAGTCCATTAGTCCCTTGGACTAATTGCTTCCATGTGTCTTTCATTTTCTTCACTCTTCTTCTCTCTGGATGTGGACCTTAGATGGCTACTTGCAAGCTTTTAAGGTCCCAGTTGCTACTCACCAAAGTAGGATGTAGAACATTGTCTTTGTGGACTATGTTGTGCTAATTGAACTTGATGTCCCTGAGATTATGGTCCTGTGTCCTTCAGCCCAGATACTCACCCTCTGAGGGTTTTGATTATGGCTAAGAAGTTTCCAGGGAGCTCTGATGGTGAAGTGCCTAAGGTGTTTGACTGCTAACTAGGAGGCTGGTAGTTCAAACCCACCAGCCACTCCTCAGAAGGAAGGTTCAGCAATCTACTTCTGTAGTGATACCGCCTCAGAAACCCAAGGAGGGGTCACTGTGAGTCAGATCCAACTCAACAGCAGTGAGTTTTGAGTTTTAAGAAGTTTCCATAACTCCACCCCCTATATGCTGTACAATATTCGTGGATATGTTTCCAGCTTATAAACATATATACGAAGAAATATCCTCTGTCAAACCTATATATATATTCATGGGTATAGTCTCATTTTCCTTCCCACACCTGTACAGCTTACATGGTTATCTGTGTATCCACTTGTCGATTATTGATTATTGTTATTACTGTTTTTTCAGGATTGTGTATGAATTAGTATTTACCTCTGTTGCCTTTATTTTTTGTACTCCTCCCAGTGTCTTCCTTTCCATGATCATTCTGTGCTGATCTCCTGTTTGTTATACATTGCTTTCCCCTTCCCTCAAGTTAATATGTGTCTACTCTCTAGTTGGTGGTTTTCTCTCCTTTCCCCTCCCATCCCTGGTAACCACCAAAGAATATTTCTTTTTGTGTGAAAACCTTTCTTGACTTTTTACAACAGTAGTCTCACCTAGGTTCATCCATGGTATGAGATGATTTGTAGATTCATCATTGTTGTTTAACATTATGTTGTATTTCATTGTGTGTCTATACCCTAGTTTGTTTATCCATTCATCTGTTGATGGGCACTTACATTGTTTCCATATTTTTGTTATTGTGAACAATGCTGCTATGAACATGGGTGTGCATAAATCTGTTCACTTCATGGTTCTTATATCTGTAGGATATATATCTAGTAATGGGATTACTGGATCATATGGTATTTCTATCTAGTTTTTTTAAGGAAATGCCATACCTCTTTCCACAGGGGTAGCAGCATTTTACAGTCCCACCAGTGACATAAATTTTCCAGTCTCTCCACTCCTATATCAACATTTGCTGTTTTCTGTTTTTCTGAACTTTGCTATTAGTGCTCGATTGAGATGATAGGTCATTGTTGTTTTGATTTGCATCTCTAATGGCTAATGATTGTGAGCAATTCTCCATAGCTGCCTGAATATCTTCTTTGTTGAAGTGTCTGTTCATGTCCTTTGCCCATTTGTAAATTGAATTATTTGTTTTTTTTGTTGTTGAGGTGTTGAAGTTATCTAAAATTTTAGAGATTAGCCACTTGTCTGATATGTTGTTGCCAATTTTTCTTTTTTCTCAGTCTATGAATTATCTTTTTAGTCTTTCAGTGAAAACTTTTGAGGTACATACATGTCTAATTTTTAGGAGGTCTCAGTCATCTATTTTGTCTTCCAGTGTGTTTGTGTGTTTTTAGTTGTGTTTGATAGTATATTTATGCCATGTATTAGGGCTCCTAAGTTTGCCCCTGTTTTTTCTTTGATTATCTTTATGTTCAGGTCTTTGATTCAACTTGAGTTTGTTTTTGTATATGGTGTGAAATATGGGTATTGGTTTATTTTTCTGCAAATGGATATCCAGTTTTGCCAGCACCATTTGTTAAAGAGACTGTCTCTTCCCCATTTAATGAGTTTCAGCCCTCTATTGAAGATCAGCTGTCTATAGATTGTATGGATTTACTTCTGGGTTCTCAATTCTGTTATATTGGTCTATATGTCTGTTGTACTAACTAGTACCAGGCCGTGTTAACTCTCATGGCTATACAGTAGGTTTTGAGATCAGGGAGTGTGAGGTCTCCTCTTTGTTCTTCTTTAGCAGTGCTTCACTTATCCAGGGTCTCTTTCCTTCCCTGTTTTTGCAGGATTGTGTATGAATTAGTATTTACCTCTGTTGCCTTTGATTTTTGTACTCCTCCCAGTGTCCTTCCCATATAAAGTTGGTGATTTTTTTTTCTCTATCTCTTTAAAGAATGATGATGATATCTAGATTGGGATTGCATTATAGTTATATATCGCTTTGGGTAGTATTGACAGTTTTATTATATTAACTTTTCCTAACCATAAGGTTGGTGTATTACTCCATTTATGTAGATCTTTTTTTGTTTCTTTTGTGTCTGATTAGATTTATTTCTAAGTAGGGGAGAAATGTGAGTCAGTCTGCTTCTATGAAGATTTATAGCCTTGGAAGCTCTTCAGGGCAGTTCTTCTCTGTCCTATAGGGTCTCTATGAGTCAGAATCTACTCAATGGCAGTTGGCATTTTTCTTACTTCAGCTTTTGGGTAGTTATTATAAATGGTATTGTTTTCCTGATTGCTTTTTCAGAGTTCTCTTCATTAGTGTAAAGGAATCCAATTGATTTTTTATGATGATCTTGTCCTTGTCACTTGCCTGAAATTTTCAAATTTTCAATAAGTCCCAGTAATTTTCTTGCTGACACTTTGTATTTTCTGTGTATAGGATCATATCATCTGCTCTGCAAATAGAGATAGTTGTACTTCTTCTTTGGAATTTTTATTTCCCTTCCTCACCTTTTTGCTCTGGCTAAGACTTCCAATATAATATTGAATAGGAGTGGTGATAAAGGGCATCCTTTTCTGACGCCCATTGTTAAGGGGAATGCTTTCAGTCTTTCTCCATTGAGAATAATTTTGGCCATCAGTTTTGTATATATGCCCTTAATTATGTTGAGGAATTTCTCTTCTATTCCTATTTTGTTTGGCTTTTTTTTTTTTTCATCAGGAATGGGTATTGGATTTTGTCAAATGCCTTTTCTGCATTGATTGATATGACCATGTAGTTCTTTTCCTTTGTTTTAGTATGTGAATTACACATATTGTTTTTCTAATGTAGAACCATCATTGCATACCTAGTATGAATCCCACTTGGTCATGATGTATTATTTTTTTGGATGTGTTTTTAGATTATATCGGCTAGGATTTTGTTGAGAATTTTTGTGTCTATGTTCATGAGGGATGTGGATCTATAATTTTGTTTAGTGGTGTTGTTGCTTGGCTTTGGTATCAGATTTATGCTCACTTATGAAACTAATTTAAGAGTTTTTCCTCTTTTTCTCAGCTATGGAATAGTTTGAGTAGAAATGGTGTCAGCTCTTTTCTGAATGCTTGGTAGAATTTGCCAGTGAAACTGTCTGGACCAGGACTTTTTTTTTTATTGGTAATTATTACTTTTAATGACCTGTTAAATTTCTTCTCTTGTGAGTCTGTTCAAATTTTCTACCTCAGCCTGTGTTAGTTTAGGTAGGTAGAGTGTTTCTAGAAATCTGTCCATTTCTTCTCAATTTTCAAATTTGTTACAGTACAGTTTTTCATAGTATTCTGTTATCTTTTTTATTTCAATTGATTCTGTTGTGAATTACTCATTTCATTTTTATTCATGTTATTTGCATCTTCTTTTCTTTTGTTAAATTTGCCAATGGTTTGTCTATTGTATTAATCTTTTCAAAGAACCAACTGTAGTCTTGTTGATTCTTTCCACAGTTTTTTGTTTCATTTATTTCTGCTTAAATCTTTTCTTCTGTGGACTGTAGGCTTATTTTGCTGCTCTTTGGAGATGTTGCTTTAAGGTATTGATTTAAGCTCTTTCTTCTTCTTGATGTGTGCATTTATTGCTATAAATTGCTCTCAGAGCACTGTCTTTGCTGTGTCCCAAAGGTTTTGGTATGTCATGGTTTCATTCTCATTTGATTCAAGGAATTTTTGAATTTCATTTCTTTTATTACCTGGTAGTTTTAAAGGAGAATGTTTTTCAGTTTCCATATATTTATTTTTTTCCCCTTAATCTGCCTATTGTTAATTTTTAATTTCATAACATTGGGATCTGAGATGATTCTTTGCTGTATTTCAATATTTTTAAATTTGTTAAGGGTTGCTTTTTTGCCTAACATACAGTCTATTTTGGATAATGTTCCATGTGCTCTGGAAAAGAATATATATTGTGCTGTTGTTGGGTAAAGACTTCTGTCTATATATGTATAGGGTCAAGTTGTTTGATTGTATTGTTTAGTTCTTTTATGTCTTTGTTGAGTTTCTTTCTAGTTGTTCTATCCTTCTTTGAAGTGATTTATTAAAGTCTCCTGCTATTATTGTGGGGTTGTCTATTTCTCTTTTCAATTTTGTTAGATTTTTTTATTTATGTATTTTGGAGCTTTTTTATTGGAAGCATAGATATTAATTGTGGTTTTATCCTCTTGTTCAACTGACCCTAACCATTGTATAATATATTTTCTTTTCTGTTATGGTGGGTTTTGCCTTAAAATCTATCTTATCAGAAATTAATATTGTCAGTCTTGCTCCTTTTTGATTGCCATTTGCTTGTTATATTTTTTCCAGCCTTTGTTTTTTAGCTTATTTTTGTCTTTGTGTCTCAAGTATATCTCCTGTAGACAATATATTGATGGGCCATATTTTCTTATCCATTTTGCAACTTTGTCTATTGATTGTTGCACATAATTTATTTACATTCAGTGTGATTATTGACAAGTATGAATTTATCACTGACATTTTGTTGTGTATTTTGTAGTGCTGCTAATTTCTTCTGAATAATTTTCTGTGCTGAACTAATTTTGTTCACAGATTTTCTTATCATTTCTTTCATTGATATTGTTTTAGTATTTGCTAAATATTTATGAATTTCTTTTTTTTAATTATTTTGATGAGAAAGTTTATTAATTTTCTTGAGGTTACCCAGAAATTTATTATTTTATTTCCAAATCTATAGCAGTCCATACCATTTTGAAATCATTTTGACTTCCTCTGCATCTGGAAGTTCTGTAACTAGATTGTTTAGTTCCACTTTTGCTTTGTAGTTGTCCTTATGATGTCTCTGGTTCTCTGTTTTCAGTCTTGTAGGTTTATTTTACTTTGGATACTTCTGTATCTGGGTTGGTTTCTGGGTCATGTTGTCACATGTGTTAATTCTTGTTTGTTATCTGCTGTCGTTGGTTCTCTGTCTGAAGGACTTCCTTTCAGCATCCCATCTCAGTCTGATTTCTACAAATTCCCTTAATTTCTATTTATCTGGAAATGTCCTAATCCTGCCATCATATTTAAGGGACAATTTTGCTGGATATATAATTCTTGTTGGCAATTGTTTTCTTTCAGGGTTTTATATATGTCATTGCATTGCCTTCTCACCTGCATGGCTTCTCCCCAAATTAGAGCTTAGTCTTATTGGTTGCCCTTTGTAGGTAACTTTTCATTTTTCCCATGCTGCTTTAAGGATTCTTTCTTTGTCTTTGGTTTTGGAAAATTTGATTATGATATGTCTTGGTGATTTTTTTTTTTTTGGGGGGGCTATATCTTGTTTGGGATTTGTCAAAATTTTTTAATGCATGTCTTCTCATTTTTCATCATATTAGGGAAGTTCTTTTCCAACAAATCTTTGACAATTTTCTCTGTGGATTTTTTTTTTGGTCTCTTCCTATTCTAGAATTCTAATCCCATATATGTTATTCCTCTTGATGGCATCCCACCTAAATCTTAGGTTTTATGCATTTTTTTCATTCTTTTCTTCTGATTGTTCCGCTAACAAACTAGTATTGAGAGACTTGTCTTCCATCTCACTAATTCTGTCTTCCATGGATTCAGTTCTACTTCTTTACACTTTCAAGGAGGTATCTATCAATTTCTGAAATCTTCTTATTAATCTTATGGATTTTTATTTGCTTTTTTCTAATTTCTAATTTTTCATTTATTTTCTCTTGTTTTGTTTTCCTGATTTCTTCTAGAGTTTTGTCTGTGTCTTGATCTGTATCTCAATCCATTGATGGTACCTAAATATAATTCTTTTGAATTCCTTATCATGCAATTACAGTGCCATTGCCTCTTCAGGGATGTTTTCTGGCTCTGTATTTTGGTCTTGCTTCTACTACCTTATCTTGCTTCTTTGTGTGAATTTGGATTGTTTGTTTTCTCTCAGACATTGTTGTGGTGTTTGTATTCAATTAGTGATTATGTTTCACCTAAGTTTTTTTTTCTTTTTCTTTATTTTGTTTTGATATATCTCAGCAAGTGGGGCCAGTGTGCTATTTTGTTCTCTAGTTTGGCGGCAGTAAGGGCCTCACCACTTGTCTCCCAGTGGGTGTGATAGAGGATGAGAATGTGTGTTCAGTTTTCTGTTTGCTCTCTGTGTAGACCAGTAAAGAGCATGTTGGGCTGGTGCTGGCCATGGTATATCATTGATCAATTGGAAAAGAAGGAAATGGTGGCCTTTACCCAGTGGTTGGGGCTGCAGGAGATATGGATGTAGTTGGGTCAAATGGGCATAGTTGCTGACTCTCACCTGGTGGGAAAACAAAACAAAACAAAAATTGCTACCCCCCCAAACAAATAAAAAGAAGAGAACAAACATATACAAACAGCATAAAAAAAGAGAAAATAAGCAAAGTAAAAGATAAAAAGAGAATAAATAAAGAGGAAAAACAAGCAATAACAACCATAAAGGAGAAAAAAATAAATGAAAAGAAAGATGGAAAAGAACCCAAGAGAATAACAAAGAGGAAAAGAAAAAAAATGAGGTAAAACGACAAGAGGGCATGTAAAAGAGAATAAACCAAAACCAAACGCACTGCTGTTGAGTTGAATCTGACTAATACCAACCCCTCCTTGGGTTTCTGAGGCAGTATCACTAGGGAAGTAGATTGGCCAACCTTCCTTCCGAGGAGTGGCTGGTGGGTTTGAACTTCCAGTCTTCTGGTTAGTAGTCAAATGCCTTAGGCACTGCACCACCAGAGCTCTGAGTGAAAGAATAGTAAATAAAAAAATAAAAAAAATGCAAAAGGAAAAACAAGGGATGGGAAAAGTGAAAAGAGAAAAAGAAAAGGGAACACAGAAAAGAAATAAATAAATAAAAATGGGGAAGGGAATGAATAGAAAAAAGAAAAAGAAAGGTTTTTTTCTTTTAAAAAAATTATTACAATAAAGTAGATAACTTTGGAGGCAAGGCATCTAGGTGGTGTTGTTCTTGCTGGGTGAGCAGGCAGTGGGTTGCAGGACACTTCATTTTAGAAGGTGCTCCTGTTGATCCAAAGGCAGCTGTGGGCTGAGTGTCTGGTCTCAGAAGGAGTTCCTGCTGGCCCAAAAGGTAGCTGGGGGCAGGGGATCTGATGCCAGAAGGAGTTCCTCCCTTCCCAGAAGGCAGCTTGATATACGGTGTTTGGTCCAGGATGGGATTTCTGCCAGTACACAAGGTGGGTGGGGGTAGAGGATGCTCACACCTCTGGTTACCAGGAAGCTGTGGAGAATAAGGGAAATTCACAGTTTTTTGGTTGCCAGCTGCCAGTGGGTGCTTGTCCAGTCCTCGGCAAGTGGAGCTGATTATCAGGTTGCTGCTTTGATTGGAACATTGCTTGCAAAATTTCAAAATGGCCGTGATTTCAGGCCAGTTGATAGTTTATAACTCTGTTTGTCTCCTTGCTCACTGTTTTCATTCAGTTTCTTCTTCTAGTTGGTATTTATCCACTTCTTTATCCTTTCCTTTGAAGCTCAGGGTTCTAGAATTATCACGTGTATCAGTCTCATTTGGTTTCTTGTTTCTTTATTGTAGAGGGTCTGTGCACCTTTTCTGCCTATTATGCCATCTTGGCAGAAGTCCTTTCCATAAGGTTTTCAATGGCTGATTTTCTGGAAGTAGATTGCCAGGCCTTTCTTTTGAGTCTCCTCTTAGTGGACTCAAACCTCCAACCTTTTGGTTAGCAGTGAGGACGTTAACCATTTGTACCACTCTGAGACTCCCTGAAGACGTCCATAACCATTGCCATTGAGTTGATTCTGACTCCTAACAACCCTATAGGACTGACTAGAACAGCCCCATATGGTTTCCAAGGCTCCTTTCAGAGTGGTCAGCAGTGATAGCTGGGCACCATCTATCCTTAGTATTTTTTGTGCCTTGTTTAGAAAGATTTTTCCCAAGTGAGGGAAAACCAAAAACCAAACCCACTTTTCTGGAGTCAGATCTGACTCATAGCGACCCCTCCTTGGGTTTCCGAGGCAGTATCACTACGGAAGTAAATTGCCCAACCTTCCTTCTGAGGAGTGGGTTTGAACCACCAGCCTTCTGGTTAGCAGTCAAATGCCTTAGGCACTACGCCATCAGAGCCCCCATTATGTAAGGTACTCAATAT
>NW_006921844.1:43476-44275 GCF_000298275.1 Orycteropus afer afer | reverse complement strand
TTTCCAAATTTTTCCTCACCCTGAACAGAAACTCAGTGCCCTTTAAACAATAACTCGCTTTTCTTCCCACCAGCCCCTGGTAACTACTAATAATCATTGGACTCTATGCATTTGGCAATTCTAGATATTTCCTAATGTAGCATTTTAAACACCTCCTTAACTCTCCCACGTTCTGCCCTACCTCTGCATCCCCCAGATTTGAATTTCCCAAGGGCATTGCCGCACGGAGGCAGCAACTCAGTCACAAGATGGCTAAATATAAACGGTGCAGATTGCAAATAAGCCTCCGTGATCATCTGCTCCTTGGTTTAGCTCATTATCCTTCCAAGTCAAACTCCAGAGGAAGCACGCACCTTCAGTGCTGGGCAGGACCCATTAGGTATTTGTGTCCAACAGGAAAAAACAAACAAATGGGAACTCTGCTGTGAGCAGAGTCAGTCCCTTTTCTAGCAGCGCAGTGCCTGCTCTTTAGATACCTCAGGCGATCCCCAGGCTTTGATTTCCAAGGCAAATCCCTGTGAATCACATCGTTATTGGAAACAGATGCAACAGTCAGGCTGGTTGGCTGCATGTAGCCCATCCACCTTGGATGTGGAGTAAGGGACAAAGGGGTGCTAGGGCAGCAACGTCTTTGATCTGTCTCCTCTGCTGTCTCTTCCTCTCTCCAGGGGGAATGAAGACTGCAGGACAATGAGTTAGGCAGAGATACAGGGTTCTGGGCTGTCTAGGCATTCTGGAACATGAGATGTAAAGATAATGACTTCCAGAGATGCATGCTTTCAGTCAGATAGGGTCTTCT
>NW_006921844.1:41544-43226 GCF_000298275.1 Orycteropus afer afer | reverse complement strand
GTAGCATAGTGGCTAAAGCACTTGACTGCTAACCAGAAGGCTGGTGGTTCAAACCCACCAGCCACTCCTCGGAAGGAAGGTTGGGCAATCCTAGTTCCGTAGTGATACTGCCTCGGAAACCCAAGGAGGGGTCGCTATGAGTCGGGGCCGACTCAACGGCACATAACAACAACAACAACAACAAGGATTTCTTAGTATGTAGGGTGGAGTTAGATCTTCAGGAAGCCTCAGACTTAGCTGAAATGCAAAGCTGTCGTGTTGAAAGGGCTACAGTGTTTGAGACTCCAAAGAGGATTGGTTTTTCTAAAGGTTGGAGGTTCACTTTGATTCTTGGGTGGTAGTGGGAGAGAGCAATGGGTACTTAGAAAGCACTGGAGCTTGAGCACTATCATGAAAGGGCACTGATGACCTCCATTGCTAATTTAACAGATATTTTTCAGTCTTTGTTCTAGATGAACCTTTGCAGCATATGATTCTGCTGGCCATTTCTTCTTGCTTGAAGTATGTACTTTCTGCCTTAGTTGAAAACACTATTCTGCTTTTCCTTCTGTCTGTCTGGTTGCTTCTCTCTGTCTCTCTTGAGGTTCATCTTCTTTTGTCATTAAATATTAAGGTTCCTCTAGTCTTGGTCCCAGGTTTACTGCTTCCCATCCTGTACTTGCTCCCTATGGAGTCCCTGGGGAGCTCTGGTAGCATAGTGCCTAAGGCACTTGACTGCTAATCAGAAGGCTGGTGGTTTAAACCCACCAGCCACCCCTCAGAAGGAAGAAGAGGCAATCTACTTCCGTTATGATACGGCCTCAGAAACCCAAGGAGGGGTTGCTATGAGTCGGGTCCAACTCGACAGCACATAACAACAACAACAACAACAACATGGAGTCTCTGACTGGCACAGTTAAGCACTCCATGACTAGCTGAAAGGTTGGCAGTTCAAACCCACCCAGAGTCACCTTTTAAGACAGACCTAGCAACCTGCTTCCAAAAGATCACAGCCTTGAAAACTTTATGGAGCACCATTGTACTTTGCATATGTGGGGTCATTATGAGTTGGAATCGACTTGACAGCAACTAACAACATTTGCTCCCTAGGTGATTTTATCCCAGGCAATGACTTCAGTTCCTGCGTGCATATATATTACTTACATCTTGTGCCTTGAGTCACACATATCCTGTCAGTACCCACTGCCTCTTTGACAAGTGCACTCAGATGTCTCAAAAGCACATCAAACTCAAAATGTTTGAAAATGATCTTGTGTTCTCCTCTCTATGCCCCACTCACAGTATTTCTTATCTCATTAAACAACACCACCAACCAGTTAAGTCAAAGTGCAATCCTGAACACTTCCCTTTCCCTCCCTCTTCTTATATCCAATCCATTATCCATCCTTGATGATCTTCAAACTAGTTGCTGACTCATGATGACCCTATGTGTTTCAGAGTAACCAAAAAACAAAACAAAACAAAACAAACCCACTGCCATCGAGTCTAATGCGACCCCTCCTTGGGTTTCTGAGGTAGTATCTCTATGGAAGTAGATTGCCCAATCTTCCTTCCGAGGACTGACTGGTGGGTTTCAGAGTAGAACTGTGCTTGTAGGGTTTTCAATAGCCAACTTTTTGGAAGTAGATCACCAGGCCATTCTTCCAAAGTACCTTAAGTGGACTCAAGTCTTCAAACTTTTG
>NW_006921844.1:37623-41214 GCF_000298275.1 Orycteropus afer afer | reverse complement strand
CTTTTAATACATTTTCTTAAGTTCACTCTGGTTCCCAAAGAGTCAAAGAAGTTCATTGTTGGAAACCAAAAAAACCCAAACTCACTGCCATCAAGTCAGATTTGACTCATAGTGACCTCTCCTTGGGGTTCTGAGGTGGTAGTATCACTACGGAAGTAGATTGCCCAGCTTTTCTTCTGAGTAGTGGTTGGTGGGTGACAGAATGAATCATCTGTGCCCTCCTGGCCCCTTGCAGTTCTCCTACTCTGAGGTTTGCCTGTAGTTTATTGTTGTGTTGTGAGAAGACAGTTAACTCACAGCATTTTGTATTGTGCTCTCTTTTTCAAAGCACTTTTGTTCCCATTATCTCATTTAATTCTCACTAACCCTGTGAATAAGGAGCTGTGGTGGCACAGTGAGTAAGGCATATGGCTGCTAACTTGGTCAGTGGTTCAAACCCACCAGCTGCTCCAAGGGAGGAGGATGGGTCAATCTACATCTGTAAAGATTTATAACCTTGCAAACTGAAAGGCGGCTGCTATGAGTTAGAATCAACTCAATGGCAGTGAGTTTTTTTGAGTGAACCCTGTGAATTCACTCTGCCAAGTATAACCACATAGTTGACGAGAGAGCCAGAATCTTCTAATTCCTCAAATTACATTTGTCTTTTTCCTTATCAGAAGAGGGCTTTGTATTAGACAAGTGCTCTTTAAGGTCCATTCTAGCTCCAACAATTTGTGACTGTGTGGTTGTCAGAACCCAAGAGGAAGTTGCAAAAGCATTTCAAAGTGAACTTTACAGGTGATGTTGACAGAAAGGTTCACAGTGAAATTTGCCTTTCTTCAGAGTGAGCCTCAGTTCTGGAATACATAGACAATAGGTCAATTTTCTTCCCCTGGTGAATAGCTCTTCCCTGGCTTCTCCAATGATTGACTGGAGATTGGCATTACAGCTTGATGGGTTACCAGAGAAGGTCGGAGGGGTTTTATTTTTGCTTGGGATAAGGTTGACCACGGGAGGCATGAAAATCCTCACTTTCTTGAAAAAGTGGTTAATGAGAAGTGAAAACAATCAAGTGTGAATGAGCCTTTGTCACAACTTGAACTGAAAACAGATATGGAGTCAAAGCAATGGAGTGCCAGTAATTGCAGATTCCCAAATGTAAGCCATACAGTTTCCACTTGAGAACACATCAGTTGCTTCTGTAGCTGATGTAGATTGCTACATTTTCTAGTATGTGTGGATTAAGAACTTTTCAAGCTGGGAAGAGGTTCTGGTAAGAGGGTGGAATAAGCAAACTACACAGACCCTCTTCAATAAAGAAGAGGGGAACCAACTAACAAAGACATAGAAGATAATCCTGGATCCCTGAGCTTTGAAATGAAGGATACAGAAGAGGACTGAACCCCAACTAGTAGGACAGCCTGCATGAAAACACTGAAAAAGGAAGCATACAGAGCTATGGTCTGTCAGTGATCCTGACGGCATAGACAGCTTAGATATTGCCAAGTGGTGTGAAGACCTAAGAGTTAACCTAAAAATCAGCCCTGCTAGCCAGGGGCTACACAGAGGACTGCACTGGTGGCTGGTGAATAAAAGGGGAAACAGCAAGGAGGGAGATGGGCTGAGCTGTGGACTTTTGCCTATCTGGAGGACATAGCCATTTTGAATGTTTACAAGTGGTTCAACCATTTTGGATATTTAAAGTGACAGCCTTCTCAGATTCCAGGGGCCTAAGAATAGGCTCCACTTGCTGGGAACCACAAGGACATTCTGGACACTGAAGACTGGAAAGGTGTGATATTCCCCTTGTTACTCTTATGCCCCACACCCTCTTGGTGAATGGAGGTGCAACCATCACTAACTCCCACCCACCTTCTGGGCTGGAAGGAATTCCATCCCAGTCTGTGTGCTCTGAAAAATTAAAAATGATACAAAATCTACAGATAGAAGTCCAGAAGATTAATACTAAATTTTCAGAAATAGATAACACATTGAAAGGGAAAAGGAGTAGAATTGAAACAGGGGAAGACAGAATTAATGAGATTGGAGACAAATACCTGAATACTTCTTTGGAAAGGGATTGTGATAGCTGGAGTTGTGTGTCAAATTGGCTGGACCAAAATTCCGAGTGGTTTAAGCAGTTGTTATGTGGGTTAGTCCCATGATGAGATCCCAAAATATGTATATGTTTTGAGCAGCCAACCCATTGAAAGGGAGTTTCCCTAGGGGAGTGGCCTGCTTCCAATATATTTATGGACATCCTGGGAAAAGAGGCACTTTTTTGTTGATTGGGATCCTGTTGTGCTGCCTACAACTGTCTGTGAGTGAACAACCCACCATTTGGCCTGGTGATCTTGGATTCATCGTTGGAGTCAACAGCCTGTATACTGCCTGCTCACTTTGAGCTCATCAGCCCCTGCAACTGTGTGAGTTAGGAAATCCTCCAACTTGATGTTTGATCCAAGAACTTGGGACTTGCCAACTTTTATAAGTGTGTGAGCCATTTTCCTAAGATAATTTTTTTTTTCTTTCTCTATAAATTTTACTGGTTTTGCTTTTCTAGAGAACTCAGTCTAACACAGGGATCAATCAGAAAAAAGATCAAAACATAATGAAGAAAGCTTAAGGTTAATGTGGGACACCGTCAAAAAGAATAACCTATGTGTAATCTAAATTCCAGGACAGGAAGGGAAAAAGAAAACCAGTGAGAAAATCGTCCAAGATTTGTGGGAGGAGAACTTCCCTGATATGATGAAGGATGAGAATATATCCATTGAGGAAGTCCAATAAGCCCCAAACAGGATTGACCCAAAAGAAAATCACCAAGACATAACATCATCAAACTCATCAAAACCAAAGACAAAGAAAGAATCCTGAAAGCAGCTAGGGAAAAATGAAATGTTACCTCTAAAGAACAACCAATCAGCTCTGATTTCCCAGCAGAAACCATGAAGGGAAGAAGGCATGGAATGGTATATATAAAACCATGAAAGAGAAAAATTTCCAACCAAGAATTGTATACCCGGCAAAATTGTCCCTCAAATATGATGGTGAAATTAGGAGATTTCCAGATAAGAAGAAATTAAGAGAATTTGTTAAAACCAGACCAGGCTTACAAGAGATACTAAAGGGAGTTCTTTGAACAGACCACCAATAATAGCAAATAACAATCAACCATTAATACACAAGAGGACATAACCCAGAAACCACAGCTATGGACATATCCAAAGTAAAATAAGCTTACAAGATTGTAAAGAGGGAACCAGAGACATCAATTGGCAGTGAGGACAACTACAAACCAAAAAGAGGGAAAATGCTGTGTAGTAACAGAACTTCTAAATGCTGAGGAAGTCAAGAGAGTTGCAAGATAGAATGGACTGTTCTAATCTTGGGGAGAAAATTATAAATCACGGGGTAAACTGAAAGAAAAATGATAAACCTTCACATCACAATAAAAAAGAGAACAAGCACAAATATTCAGCATATACTAAAACAACAACAACAAAGGAAATGATAACACGATTCATAAACATAATGAGCTCAGCACAGAAAATAATATGGAACAAAGAAACCAGGGACACCATGAAAAAACACGTAACAAAATGACAG
>NW_006921844.1:33851-34383 GCF_000298275.1 Orycteropus afer afer | reverse complement strand
ATGGAATACTATGCAACCCTGAAGGATAACCTAGAATCTGGAAAACATCATATAACGTGGATGAGCTTGGAGGACATTATGCTGAGTGAAATAAGTCAGTCACAGAAGGACAAATATTGTATTAGTCTGTTATTGAAAAAGTCAAGGAAAGATTTATCTATGGAAGGAAA
The DNA here is from genome assembly GCF_000298275.1 of Orycteropus afer afer. Lineage (NCBI taxonomy): Eukaryota > Metazoa > Chordata > Mammalia > Tubulidentata > Orycteropodidae > Orycteropus > Orycteropus afer. The sequence goes on along the minus strand of NW_006921844.1, from coordinate 34,213 downwards.
TTTTCTTTGTTGGTTACCAGCGGTGAGAGGGAGGGTAGGGAACACTGTTAAGTAGAGATGAGTATTGATTTGGGTGAAGAGAAGGGCAATGTACTAAATGTGAGTGAGCAACATGGTGGCATTGATGAAGAGGAAGACATAGAGAGGTACATGGAAAGTACAGACAACAAACATGAACCTTTTGCTCATACAGTACTGCATTGTCAGTGAAGGCAAACATGAGGATATGGGTGAATAGATGGGTGGACAGGCTGAACTGGTAGGTATGTCTATGAAGCAGGGAGTATACCCAAAACCACGTACAGGATTGGCAGACAATGGTCCTATAAGTGTATTTGTATGATCTGTAAGAATTCCCAGGT
>NW_006921844.1:31376-32259 GCF_000298275.1 Orycteropus afer afer | reverse complement strand
AGAGGAATCCAACTTATTTTTGTATGTTGGTCTTACATCCTGCCTGTGGTGAATTGCTTGATGTGGCCCTTCTAGCCATTGTCCTCCATTCTGTGCTGTACTGTAAATCCTATTATCCATGCCTGTTTGGGTGGTGTGGTAGGTAAGGTCTGGTGTCAACTTAGCTGGGCAGCTGATAGTAGTCATTCCCTATAATGACTGGCAGTCAGCTCTGGGCTGGGATTTGCATTGAGCAACCCAGTAACTGCTGATTGTTAAAGCCATCCACTTGGGTTATTTCTGTTGGAGCAACACAGGTGGGATGTATCTTGAGTCCTGCTTTGCTGGAGGGTATAACTCAAATCACCATCCTTAGCTTCCTTGAGGGTATACCTATGAGTCTCCTGGGAAGATTGACCCCCCTCTTGCTCCGGTTCTGTGTTTTGGCTCATCCTCATCTCACCCCTGGATTTGGGACAGCAGCTGTCATCTGATCTGCTGATTGAGGTTCATCAAACCCCAAGAATTGGGAGAATCCTCCAGACACTCACAGACCTGGGACTTGCCAGCCTGCCAGCCTCCACCACTACTATGTGAGATGACCCCTTAGGTGTCTGTGAGTTCTGTGAGGCATTACAGCGAAATACAGAACCTAAGACCGGGGAGATTACTGGGAGGTGGCGGAGGAGGCGTTAATGTCTGAAATGATGGCGTGGCACAGCAGTTTGGACATTTGGGACATTGTTAACCTCTGCCTTATGGGGACACGCCTTGTGCTGATCTTTCTAAGAGAAATTGTTCAAGCACTGCCACTATACTAAATCCCTCAATTAGTTCCACTAGTTTTTTTTTTTTTTTTTTTTTCCTGAGTCTCTTGGGTTTTCTATGTATAGGATCATATCAT
>NW_006921844.1:24160-30566 GCF_000298275.1 Orycteropus afer afer | reverse complement strand
TTGGTTCTTTGTGACATCATACAGTTCATTTCTTATTCATGTTATTTGTATTCTCTCCCTCTTTTCCTTTGTTAAGTTTGCTAGTAGTCTGTCAATTTTATTAATCTTTTCAAAAAACCAACTTCTAGTCTTGTTGATTTTTTTCTATTGTCTTTCTATTTTCTGTTTCATTTATTTCTGCTAAAATTTTATTATTTATTTTCTTCTAGTGACTGTAGGCTTTTTTGCAGCTCTTTTTCAAATTATTGGAGATGTTGGGTTAAGGTGTTGATTTTGGCTTTTTTTCTTTTTGGATGTGTGCATTTATTGGTATGAATTGGGCTCTGATTATTGCTTTTGCTGTGTCTGAAAAATTTTGGTATGTTGTATTTTCACTTTCATTTGATTAGAGGATTTTTTTTAATTTCATTTTTTATTTCTTCTATTATCCAGTTATTTTCAAGGAAGGTGTTATTCAGTTTCCATGTATTTGCTCTTTTTCCATGGATCTTTCTATTGTTGCTTTCTAATTTGATGGCATTGTGATCTGAGAAGATGCTTTGCATTTGACTACTAACTATGACTGTGCAATCATCTATTTGTTAATGTCTGATTTAAGTATTTTGGAGATCTTTCATTGGGTGCACAGATATTTATTATTGTTATGTCCTTTTGCTCAATTGATCCTTTAATCATTGTTTAATGTTCTTCCTTGTCTCTTATGGTGGTTTTTGTTGTAAAGTAAGTTTTATCATAAGTTAATATTACCACTCCTGTTCTTTTATGGTTGCCATTTGCTTGATATATCTTTTTCCAATCTTTGATTTTTCATCTATTTTTGTCTTTCTCTCTAAGGTGTGTCTCTTGTAGACAGCATATTGATAAGTTATGTTTTCTTATCCAATCTGCAACTCTCCATCTCTTGACTGGTGCATTTAATCCACTGGCATTCAGGGTAATTATCGACAAATGTGAATTGGTTGCTGTCATTTTGTTATTTATTTATTTATTTATTTAATTGTGGTCTTACTGATTTCTTCCATATAATTTTCTGTGCTGAGCTTATTTTGTTTATGAATCAATCATGTTATTACTTCCTTTGTTGCTATTGTTTTAGTATTTGCTAAATATTTGTGCTGGTTCTCTTTTTAATTTTTATGTGAAGAATTATCATTTTTCTTTGAGGCTACACTGTGATTTATAATTTTCTTCCCAAGTTCAGAATAGTCCATTCTATCTTGCAAATTGTCTTGACTTCCTCACCATTTAAGTTCTGTAACTATACAGTTTTTTCCCTCTTTTTGGTTTGTAGTTGTCCTCATTTGCCAATTGATGTCTCTGGTTCCCTGTTTACAATCTTGTAAGCTTATTTACTTTGGATACTTCCTAAGTGGGTTGATTTCTGGGTAATGTCATCATGTGTGTTAATGGTCGGTTGTTGTTTGCTATTGTTGGTTCTCTGTCCAAAGGACTCCCTTTAGCATCTCTTGTAAGGTTGGGCTGGTTTTAGCAAAGTCTCTTAATTTCTGCTTATTTGTAAATCTCCTAATTTCACCATCATATTTGAGGGACAATTTTGCTGGATATATAATTCTTGGTTGGAAAGTTTTTTCTTTCAGGGCTTTTCTTAATACAATCCCATTGTCTTCTCGCCTGCATGGTTTCTGCCAAGAAATGAGAGCTTAGCCTTATTGGTTGCCCTTTGTAGGTAACTTTTTGTTTTTCCCACGTTGCTTTCAGGATTTGTTTTTGTCTTTGGTTTTGGTGAGTTTGATGATGATATGTCTTGGTGGTTTTCTTTTGGGGTCTATCCTGTTTGGAGTTCGTTGGACTTCCTGAATGAATATATTCTCATCTTTCATCATACCATAGAAATTCTCTTCCAACAAATGTTCAACAATTTTTTCTGTGGTTTTATTTGTCTCTTCCTGTTCTGGAATTCCAATTACACATAGGTCATTCCTTTTGATGGTATCCCACGTGAACCTTAGGCTTTCTTCATGTTGTTTTGATCTTTTTTTTTTTTTTTTTTAAGTTGACTCCTTTCCAAAGAAGTATTGTGGTAATTGTCTTCAATCTCACCAATTCTACCTTTCATTGATTCAATTCTACTCCTTTGCCCAATCAATGTGTTATCTATTTCTGAAAATCTAGTATTAATTTTCTGGATTTCTATCTGTAGATTTTGTAACATTTCTAATTTTTCATTTTTTTTTTCATTGTATATTGTCTCTGAAATTGTCCTAGGGTTTTCTTTGTGTTTTCCTCAATTTTGTCGGTAATTTGTCTTCCAATCTTGAGCTGTCTCTCAATCCATTGAAAGTACCTAAATATAATTCTTTTGAATTCCTTATCAGGGAGTTTCAATGCTACTTCTTCCTTAGGGATGTGTTCTTAGTCTGTACCCTGGTCCCTTTTTCCTACAACTTTATCTTGCTTCTTTGTGTAGCCTGTGATGGTCTGTTGTCTCCAAGACATTGTGACATTTTTGTGTTTATATTTAATTGGTGATTATATGTTGGAGTGATTCGCCCACAATTTTTATTTTCTTTGTTTTGTTTGGATGTTATTTGCATAAGCAGGGTACTATGCTTGTCTATTTGCTAGTTGGCAGCACTTATGCACTCACCACCTGTCTCCTCTCCAGTCATCAGCCTCTCCTATGTCTGTGCTGTCCTTGGCAAGTGGAGCCTATTCTTAGATCCCTGGAATCTGAAGGAGAATGCTGTTGTTTTAAATATCCAAAATGTCCACTGCTTGAAAACATTGATAATGGCTGTGCCCTCTGGACAGCCAAAAGTCCACAGCTCAGTTTGTCTTTTTCTTTGCTGTTTTCCTTTTTAGTCATCAGCCACCAGCGCAGTCATCCATGCAGTTCTTGGTGAACAGGGCTGATTTTTAGGTTAATGCTCAGGTCCTAACACACCTTGGAAGTATTCAGGCTGTCTGTGCCATCAGGATAACTGACGATCTGCATCTCCATTTGTCTCCTTATTCACTATTTTCATTCAGGTTCTTCTACTCATTGGTGTTTAATCCAAATTGTATTCTTCCTTTCAAAGTTCAGGGTTCCAGGATTATCTTCTGTATCTGTGTCAATTGTTTTATCTTTTCTTTGTTGAAGAGGGTCTGTGTACCTTGTCTATCTATTCTGTCATCTTACCAGAATACTCCAGACAAAATCTTTTTAGATGATTCCATATGACCTGGTTGCTGCCTCCCTGCTGAGACTCTTCTAGGAGCATGTATGTTTTTGCTCTTTATGCTCCTAGCCTTCTGATTGGTTGTTCTTCAGATCTCCAAATTCCAAAAACTCTTTTCCTGTTGTCTGGCTTTTGTCCATGATACTGCTTTGTTTGGAGTGCATTCTGTGGGTCCCTGCCTTATCCTTTTATGCCATGCCAATTCCATGATTTTCCAGGTCTCATCTTCAATACTCCTTGGTCTCCAAAGCAGGCTGTATTTCCCTCTCATTATGCTTAAGACAAATGTCATTATTTGTGTGATTAGTTGTTTAATGTCTACATCCCCTGATGCAGTAAGCACTTAATAAATATTGCCAAAGGAATGAATGCATGGAAAGGCAGTTGCACTGGATGGTAGGAATAAGCACAAAGGTGAGAGGGGCGGCGGTGGGGCTTTTGATGTGGAGTTGGGTCCAGGTGTGGATGATTGGGCATAACTGGGCACTGAGCACAGCCATTCTCTCTCTGTTGTCTTTTCCTTTCTCTGAAGTATGTGTGAAATGAGCCATATGATACATATGATAGGACTCTCGCAAAGGCTACTTTCAGTGGATTATCAATGTCGATGCTTAGCTCTTAAGGCAAAGCAAACATTCCAGGTTAATAAACTGTGCTTAGTGCCATCTCTGAATTGTAAGAAAAATCTTTCAACCTTAAAATTTCTCAGGGCAAAAGAGCTTCTTATGAAAAATGTCACTGGTGGCTTGAGGGCTGGGTACTGGAATCATCTGAAGACTTGTTCACTTACAAGCTGGTGGTTGATGCTGCTGTTGACTGGGAGCCTTACTGGGTCTGCTGGACAGAACACCCATATGTGGCCACTCATGAAGCTGGTATTCCTTATAACATGGTGGCTGGGTTCCCAGAATAAGTGTCTCAAGAGAGAGAGCCAGGTGAAAGCTGTATCCTTTTTGTAAGCTACTTTAGAAAGCTACACAGCATCATTTCTGCCACAGTTTGTTTGTTGGAAGGGAATCATTAAATTCTCTTCACAGTTGAGGGGAAGGAAATTAGACTCCAACTTTCAAAGGGATGATTGTCAAGGAATTTACAGGCATATTATAGAACCAATCTTGTTGTTGTTGTTGTTATGTGCCGTCGAGTTGGCCCCGACTCATACATTCCCTTAAACATATGTGCAGAGAATGTTTGAGAATAGTGTACATAAATTCAACTTTAAATGAAAGATGTCACAGGAAAAATTTACTTCTTAAATCTTGTAAGACCCCTATTTTTAGTAATGTTTTGTCAGCTACACTTCACTTCCCAAACCTTTAGGGATTTTGGGGCTGAAGTATGCTACACTAGCTTCTGAGAAACTTCTCTACCTTTGTTTAAATAAATATGGAACAATCTAATTTAGAGAGAGAAAGGAAAGGAGAGCAGGGCTGAGAGAAACAGAGTGAGAGAGAGCAAGAGTGACAGCAAGAGAGAGAGAGAGAGAGAGAGAAAGAGAGAGAAACAGTTCCTTCTCCCATCTGTGGTCCTCTTGAAACACTGCAGACACTGTAGTGACTGCCCTGGGCTATTGGAAAGATTTTTAAGGTTAAGTATAAATTTGTGATATTTCCTCAAAGAGAAAATAATTAAGTAAACCACACTAACAGTGAAGAGGTATATTTAAGGGAAAGTTCTTTGACTGAACTAGTTTAAATGTTAATTTTATTACTCAAGAGAACATTTTGGAACTCTCTGTCATTATGGAACAATTAAACTGTAATTCCTTATTAATTTTTACTGCCTTCCTATGGTAATTAGTGGCACATAATGTGAATTACATCTTATTAATGAATAGAATTTGAATGTGAATGGGCAGAGTCTTTTATTTGGCTATCCAACAAGATGTATTGCATTGGGAAAATCTGCTGAAAAAGACCTCTTTAAAGTGTTAAAAAGCAAAACTGTCACCTTGAGGACTAAGGTGTGCCTGACCCAAGGCATAGTATTTTCAATCATCTCATAAACATGCAAAAGTTGGACAATAAAGAATTGATGCCTATGATTTATGGTGCTGGTAAAGAATATTGAATATACTATGGACTGCCAGAAGAACAAATGAATCTATGTTGGAAGAAGTACAGCCAGAATGTTCCGTAGAAGTGAGAATGCTGAGATTTTGTCTCATATACTTTGGACATGTTGTCAGGAGGGACCGGTTTCTGCAGACAGCAGGGTCATTTTGAGGGGTACAGGTGGTGCAGACCACACTGGGTGACACTGTCAGAGGGAGGTGACACCAAAATGATGATCTATAATTGTGCAGTGTTTCAGCAGAAATTTATAATTTTTAGTAAAAATATCCCTGTAGTTAGTAATAACAACAAAAACATTTTTCATAAGCCCAATTTACATGTACCAATGTACCTACAAGTCTAACACTCTATGTTAATTTACTTTTTGAACCTTCTAATGTGCTCTGGTCAAAGCTGTCATTATTACCCAATTACAGTGATTTTTCAAATCACATGATTTTTTTCTGCATAGTGCTGTAGTTTTTGTTGCTGCTGGTGTTTTTATAGTTGCTGCTTTTGCCAAATTTTCTATTGTTTTCACTACAGTATTAGGGTAATTAATAATTATGAACCTACATCAATAATGTTTTTGAGAATGAATAGTAATTGAAGGAAAAGAAGAAAATAAAACAGGCTTCCACTCAGTTATTAATAATATTGTAACTAATCATGTAGTAATTCAATGTAGAAATATTTTACAAAACAGTTTTATTGAGCTTGCAAGCTGCCATCTAGATGCAATGATGGGACTCTCCTTGTCCAGAGCAAAGAAGAATGAAGAAAACCAAAAATGGGAAACAATTAGTCTTAGCGACTGGTACACCATCTGATCTACAGCCTATATGACTATGAGACCAGAAGAACTAGATGGTGCCTGGCTACCACTGTCAACCCCTTGGAAGGGGATCTATGTAGGAGATCCTGGATAGAGAGGGAGAACAATGTGGAACAAAACTCAAAATCATTTGGAGAAAAAAAAAGGGGAGGGGGGACCAGGTTTGCTTGTCCGATAGAGCCTGGTGGAACCACTGAGAGTATGGTCCTTAGCTGCCCTTCAGGTCTGGAATAGAACCCATACCTGTGGCTTCCAGCCAAACAAAAGACAGGCATATCAGTTGAACATGTACCTAAGGTAGATACACTCCTTGGAGAGAACAATCATGGGAGAAA
>NW_006921844.1:18965-23885 GCF_000298275.1 Orycteropus afer afer | reverse complement strand
CTAAGAAATACTACATTTAGGCAATTTACAACTATATTAGTCACATATTATTCTGTGATTAAATTGATAATAAAGATTACCAAGGATTCTGTATGGTCTTCTCTCAGAGGAGATCTGTGGTGGTGGGATGACACCATAAGTTACTGCACTGGGTGACACCAACCCTAGTGATGCCACTATCTGGAGATGGACATCATGCTTGGTAAAGTAGAGGGTCAGTGAAAAAGAGGAAGTCCCTCCATGAGATGGATTCATATGGTGGCTGCAACAATGGGCTCAAACATAGGAAAGACTGTGAGGAAGGCACAGTACTGGACAGTGTTTTGTTCTATTTGTACAGAGGGTCACTATGAGCTGGAACTGACTTGATGGTACCTAACAACAACAGCAACAAATCAAGGCCTATGAAAGGATGAAGGATGGGCTCTTCCCAGAATAAATAACCTCTACACACTTCCCTGTGTTCAAGGTTAGCTCTGGTTGTCTCCTACATAAAACACAGCCATCAAATTTACAGGAAGTTCTGATAATTCTGGATCACTCCTTGAACTGAAAGTTGGCAGCCAGAAATGGAGAGCTTTTTAGGAACAAAGGTTTGGAAACTGGAAACAAGATATTGAGATTCCTGAAGACTTAGGGTCAGACAATCTCTTGAAGATTTATCTTTTTGTTTTATATAAACTGCCATTTATGAGCACCAAGTAAGTGCCCAGCATGGGGCAATATGGGTGTTTTATTTAATTCTCACAGTCACCCCACAGAACAATGAACAAACAAACAGTTGCCATTGAATCACTTCCAACTCATGGTGACCCAATGTGTTTCAGAGTAAAATTGTCCTCATAGGATTTTCAGTGGTTGTAATCTTTCAGAAGCAGATCACCAGGCCATTTTTCTGGAGTGACTGTAGATGAATTTGAACTGCCACCTTTTTGCTAAGTAGCCGAGTGTTTAACCATTTGTGCCTTCCAGGAACTTCTGCTACTCTGCATGGTGGCTACATTTATCCTCATTTTACAGATGAGGAAACATTAGATTTCAAAACATGAGATCACACAGTAAATGATAGATCTTAGCCCTAAACCCAGGTCTGGCTGAGCCCAAATCCTGACTTCCCAACCATTGTACCACATTGTCACTTGGTCGAGCCATATCTTGATTCATATCCACAGTCCAGTCACTCAGAATTATTTCAATTATTTTCTTCCTTGCAAATTCCTTAGTTGATGAAATAGAACCCCAGTGTTGAAATGACCTCAAAAACTGTAATATGATCACTTCATCTTATAAGTGAGGAAACTGTGATCCATGGAGGAGAAACAACCATCTAACTAAGTAGAAAAATAGTGAATCTTGTTTCAGGCACAATCCAAGGATAGTGGGAATTCTGGATGCCAACAGTTCCCCTGATTCCTGCTCTGTCTACATAATCCTCAAATTCTAACAGAAAACTAACTAAATTAGCCAATGCTGTCTTGTTCATTTGCAACCCAAATGTCACCAGTTTGTAACATACAAATTATGTTGGCATAAGCCCTGACTAGCTTGAATCAAGATTCCTCAGTTATTTCCAGAATTACCAAAGTCTTGTCACAGTTACTCTTACAGCCATTGTGTTAACTGCAATCTCCATGGTTCTCCTTCCTCCACTCTGTTGTCTCCCACCTAAAAGTGTCTTTTGCCTGACAAGCCAACTGTTGAAGCCTCCTGATGCTCATCAGGAAAACACTTGGCTTTCCATGCCAAAGGGACTCTCAGGATTCTCCCCCAAACTTCCTATTTGTCATGGACAGAGCATTGCCGGAATCATGGACACCCAGAACAAGGCCTCTCCCCAGCTCCATGCCTTGTAGTCATTGGACTCTGTGAGCTTCTGGCTCCTTAACCACAATATCATCAGGATCTTCATGAATTATGATTCCATTGGTTTTTGGCCTTTACTCCCTCAACCATTGGAGTTCAAACCCATTGCACTCTTAGATGGGAAGCAGATACCACTCATTCCCTCCACTCTCCTTTATGCTCCTCCTCAATCTTGATCCCCAGTCTAAACTCCTCCCTCCATCTGTAGTTATAAAATAAAGGTACTCATTGATTCATTGAACATGCCTTCATTGAGTACCCACTATGTGCCAGGCATTCCTCTCTACACTGAGTATACAGTTGTGGCAGACATTGTTTTTGGTCAAACCCCCTTTCTTGCTTTCTCATAGAACCCAAATTCAGTTTTGGGCAAGTATTTATTTATCACCAGTCAAGATTCATGATTGTTGAAGCTTATTGGTATAACTAGTCATTCCCCCCACACAGGCTATTAGCCCTCCCAGCCTGCCTTGCATCCAGTGGTCATATTACCTCAGTTGGATGAGATGTAATAGAAAGTGAGGGTGGAGGCCTTTTGGGGAAGTATCTTCTTTCTTAAAAAAGGTGGATGTTATGAAAGGGACTTGGATGGTGTTGCTCCCTTTCCCCTTTTCCTTCCTTGAATGTAGAATTGAGGTCTGGGGTTACAGCAGACATCTTGTAAGCAGGGAGCAACAAGTCTGTGTATGAGTAGTCAACATGAGGATGCAAGTAGAAAGGAGAGCCTGATTCCAGAATGACTCTAGGCTGCCTTCCTCTAGGCTTCTCTATTGTAATGATCTTTCTTTGTGTTGGACTCATGATGACCTGCAAAATGTAATGTTGTTGTTGTTGTTATGTGCCGTCGAGTCTTGCACCATCCCCTTTGTGGACTGTGTATCAGACTGTTGTGATCCATAGGGTTTTCATTGGCTGATTTTCAGAAGTAGATCACTAGGCAATTATTCTTAGTCTGTTATAGTCAGGAAGCTCTGCTCAAGATGCAAGCCTACACTAACAGATAAGTAATGTTTTGCATAAGGTGCATTGACAAGAGATTGAACCCATGTGTTCCATGTGGAAGATAAAAATTCCACTGAACCACCACTGCCCCCGTGGGCTTCTCATTTAGAAAACAGTACATGAATGGTTTAAGACACTCTTTGTATCTTCATCAGTTAGTTTTGGTTGAAAGCTATTCTAACATATACCAGAATGAGGAGTAAATAGGCATAGTCTCTGCCTCCATGGAGATTGGTCATCAATGGGTGACAGAGAAGCTGGGAAGGGCAGGGAGTTGCCAGTGTGGGCAATACCTGGGTTCCAACTCAACCCTCCTCTTTTGTTTCTCAGAGGAGAAGAATAGCATTCTTTGCAAGTGATGCTTTTGCTCATTATTATTATAATCTGTCTCTATCTACTTTTAGCTTCTCATTTCCCAGTGTAAATGTGATCAGGGAAGCAGCTGCTGTGAGGAGCGGTCTGCGGCTGTGGTAGATTGTGAGCTCGTTTAGAAAATGTGTGGGATCGATAATGATTTCAGTAACACCAGGGATGAAGTGTTTAAAACTGGTGACTAGGAGGTACTTTCCTTCTCTCCTCCTTTGCATAGTAAGAAATCATCTCTTACTCTGCGTGTAGGGTTGCCAGATCAATCAGCCCAGGGAATGGTTGATCATAGCTCTGTTCTCTCTCAGAGGCTGGAAATTCTGCCAAGAGAAGCAGTGGATGGTGGTGGTGAAAGGCTCCAGCTCAGGGCACACAGATTGTCTCTCTACTTGCTGTATGACCTTGGACAAGTTGTCCAGTGAAGCCAGACCTCAATTTCTTTCTAAGCCTTAATTTCATTATCAGTACTCTGTTGGTAACCACAGCAGATAAGGCTTTTATTGGCCCTTAGCAGGATTTCCAGGTCCCTGGTGCTGCAAAGGGTTTGTTCTTGGCTAATAACCAAAAGGCTGGTGGTTTGAATCTTCCCAAGCAGCACTGTGGAATAAAGTTCGGCATCTACTTCTGTAAAAGTTACAGTCAAAAAATTCCTATGAAACTCTGTAAAAGGTGGGGTTTCCATGAGTCAGAATCTTGATACCAACAGGTTTGGATTTTTGGTTTTAGCTGGTCTTCCATAAATGTTCATTATTTCCCTCTTCTTCAGCTCTTCTGAACAGCATTGTCGCCAAAGGCTAGAATGGTGAGGAGGTGAATTTGTAGAATGCTTAGAAATGAAAATATCCCAAACATTGAAGGTAGGAGTGGAGGGGGGATAGGAGTGGGAGTACTGGGGTGGTGTTGGTATAACATAAGTAGAAGTAGGGACAAAACAAAACAAAATATAAAAAGCACAAAACAAAACCCAAAATATGTTGGGGCAGCCGTATCTAGGATATTCCCAGGATATATCGTATAGGGAAAACTTAGTTCTGTCTTGATGCCTAGTTCTTTGTCCACTGATACCTCCAAGATTCTGCCCTGTGAGAAATGTCTTCTAAGGGATTGCATGGTGGCCCCCAAAAGCTATGTCCACATCAAATCACTGGAACTTGGGAATATGATCTTGTTTGGAAAAAGGGTCTTAGCAAATGTGATTAAGGTGAAAATTCTTGAAGTGTGATCATTCTGAATTATTCAAGTAGGCCTAAATCTCATGCAAGTGTCCTTATAAGAGATACAAAGAGGAAAGACACATAGACACAGAGGAGAAGGCCAAGTGAAGATGGAGGCACAGATTGGAATGACATAGCCAATATAAATGCCTACAGTCACCAGAAGCTGGAAGAGGCAAAGCAAGATTCTACCCTAGAATCTTAATATTATTTAACATGGCCCTTCAAGCCATAGTCCTCAATTTTGTGATAAAAATCCTAGCCTCTATGTCTGTGGTTATGGTCCCATTTTGGGGTGAGTTGTCCATTATGCTAATGGGACAGGATTAGGGTGAGATGTATTTTGCATCTCATCTTACTAGAGGGTGTGAATGAAGTCATCATCTTTAGCTTCCTTAAGGGTATATACAGGAGCTCTGGTAGCATAGTGGCTCAGGCACTTGACTGCTAACCAGAAGGCTGGTGGTTCAAACCC
>NW_006921844.1:16985-17545 GCF_000298275.1 Orycteropus afer afer | reverse complement strand
TGGTGGCACAGTGAGAAAAGCATTCAGCTGCTAACCAAAAGGTAGTTTGAACCCACTAGCCCCTCTGCAGAAGAAAGATGAGTCAGTCTGTTTCTGTAAAGTTTTAGTTTTGGGAACCCTAGGAGCGCAGTTCTACTCTGTTCTATAGGGTTGCTATGAGTTGTAATTGACTCAATGGTAGTGTTTTTTTTTTTTTTTTTAAATGCATTTCATTGAAATATAATTTATGTCTTGTGAAATACACAAAACTAAAGTGACATAGGGTAGTGTTTTTTTTTTTTTTTTTTTCAATGTTGTTGGTAGGGAGCCAAGCTTGACTGCTGACTGAAAAGTTGGTGGTTTGAACCTACCCAGCCTCTCCATGGCAGAAAGACCGGTGATCTCTCATAAAAAATTACAGCCAAATTACAGCCATGAAAACCCTGTGAGATTGACTAGATGGCACTTAACACCATCACCACCAAAAGCGTGTTGGTGGTAGATGTGTGCCTTAGTTGTTGTTGTTGTTGTTGTTATGTGCCGTCTAGTCGGTCCCGATCCATAGCGACCCCTCCTTGCAT
>NW_006921844.1:5051-6234 GCF_000298275.1 Orycteropus afer afer | reverse complement strand
TTGACGGCATCAGGTTTTTGGACAGTCCAGAGAGGAAGTCCTCAAGCTTTCAAGAATTCTCTGGGATGCCTTTTAATAATGCAGATCCTGGGAAATCACCCTCTTCAGATCTGGATTCTGCAGATCTCAAGTTGAACCAGGAATCTTCATTTTGCATACATGCACCAGGTTATTTTACTGCAGGCAACAATATTGCTGGGCTGGAGGGGGATTAGAAGTGACTTTATTTATTTCCCTGGTGCTTTGTAAATTTTCTGCACTAAATAAGAATATTTTCTTTTATAATTAGGAAAAAATAAACCTACGTATCAATAATCAGCAGCCAAGTCCTTCATTCCTATCCTGCTTTTCCCCACTCCCAACTCAATCTCCATTTCTTCCAACAGAAGCACATCACAGACTCCAGAAGAGGAAAAGCCTCTGGGAATGGATGGCAGGGCTGTGATTCTTAGAGAGCTGCAAGATCTCAAGGGGAAGTGGAAAATTTCTTGCCCAAATCACCTACTTTTTTTTTGAACATGCTCTAATCAGGCCGTTACTAGGCAAAAGGACCAAATAAAAGATGCATTTCATTTGCTTTCTTATTCCTGCAAATTCCCCCAACTTTGAGATTTATCAGGTGGCTCTGGTAATTGGTGCAGTTTCCAGAGTCATTTGTGTGGACACAGTATAATGTAGGGGGTTGGGGCGGCGGAAATCTCCACAGTCATCTTGTGCTTGTATCAGGTGAATTTATATTTTATGGACTTTGGTCAGATTGATTTTTGAAAAACACCTTGGGGTGTTTGCAAATATGAAAGTTCTTGTAGTGCAGGTTGCTTGTTTGCATTTACAGGGAGAATAAAAAGGAGAAAATAAATTTGCTCTCTCTGCCTACAAACTCCATCTTCCCCAGGAGTCGTGGTAGGGAAGGAGATGAAAGGCTTCCAACAGGAGAGAAAATTATAGGCAGTGAGACCAGAGATCAGAGACAGAGTGAGAAGCCACCTGGGAAACCTGATCCACACCAGGAATCATTGGCAGGTGTAGGCAGCAAGTTCACAAACACTGGGCAGGTATCACCAAAGGAATGGGTCAAGATAAACAAAACTGCTATGATTAAAGACTTTTAAATCCCTGAACTCTGAGTGGGCTCTGTGGGCCTGCCTTGACTTCATTCTGCATCCAAACATTCATTCTTTTA
>NW_006921844.1:946-2270 GCF_000298275.1 Orycteropus afer afer | reverse complement strand
CTTCTGAAATTGATAAACATTGACCAATTGTTTTTGGTACAGTGACTGTGTATTCCTTCCATCTTCTTTTGATATTTCCTGCATCATGCAACATATTGCCCATAGAACCTTTCAACATTGCAACTTGAGGCTTACATTTTTTTCTTCAGTTCTTTCAGCTTGAGAAATGCCGAATGTGTTTTTCCCTTTTGACTTTCCAGCTCCATGTCTTTGCACATTTCATTATAATAATTGACTTTGTGTCCTTGAACTGCTCCTTGAAATCTTCTGTTCAGCTCTTTTATCTTGTCATTTCTTCCATTTGCTTTAACTGCTCTTCATTCAAGGACAGGTTTTATCAATTCTAGTGCCTAATGATCTCACTTTTGGTCTGAAGAAGAACATTATTTTGGAGTTGGTCTTAAACCTAGATAGAGTGAGTGGTTCACACAATTAGCAGAATTTGTAAGGCCTCCCTCACTTCACAAAACTTTCCCCTTAAGCAACTTTGATTCCTGAATATCTCAACATTATTATCATTCCTTTTGAATAAAAGACAGTTGACAAATAGCATCTGCACTGCGATGCTTACTGTAATTTCTATTTTATACTTGACAATCACCAATAATAATTCACAGCACTCCTGATGAGCTCAGGTGTGACGTTAGGATGTTTCTCAGGACAGCTGTCCATGCAGCCTCTACCAATAGATGGGGATTTTGTATGGAACAAGAAGGTATTTGCCATCCCTGGGTTATCTGAGGAGGAGTTGGTAAGGCATATGTCATTAACCCCTATTGGTGAACTACTACATCAGATTAGCCTCAGGCAACAGGGAACTGAGGGAGTAAGTCAAGTACTGTTGTTAGGTACTTGGGAGTCTGCTTTGACTCATAGCAACCTTATGTACAACAATAAGCAGCATCATGATAAATGGAGAGAAGATTGAAGTTGTCAAAGATTTCATATTACTTGGTAAGATAGACTAGAATTGAAGCATAAGGTTTTCCCTTGCCAATTCTTTGAGAAGTGGAGGGCCTCTTCTTTCTTCCTAGTCTGTCTCAGTCTGTAAGCTGGGCTGCTGCCACCTGTGCACCATGTGCATCCCGCTGGGTTGGAAACACCAGTGGCTCAGCCTCAAGACTCACATCAACACGTCACCAAAGTAGGACAAACCAACAGACAAGTTTGTCTCCCTGTTGGAAACCTCTCCTATCACTCTGACCTGGATCCCTGTGGCTGACTTTTCTGTCCGGATTCCTGGGCCTTTTAATCCCCTTTCTCCCACTCTCCTGACCTGCTGCTTTGGGCATGCCTGGGTTCCCTCTCCTCACCTGGATCCCTG
>NW_006921844.1:0-501 GCF_000298275.1 Orycteropus afer afer | reverse complement strand
CTGGCACACTCCCTACCTGATTTTAAACCGTGCAGTGTCCCCTTGTTCTGTTTGAGAGACAATCTCCTGGTCTATGTACAGGTTCCTCATGAGCACAATGAAGTGTTCTGGAATTCCCATTCTTCTTAATCTTATCCATAATTTGTTATGAGCCACACAATCAAATGCTTTTGCATTGTCAATAAAACACAAGTATAAGTTGGGCAACACAAGGTATGAATAAGTTGGACAAGAACAATTTGCGCAGAGGAGGTGAGAGGAAGAGATGCTGATGGAGGGGAGCCGAAGCCCCACTTCATCTCCTCCTGACTCTGGTTGAAGCCCCTCTTTGTTTCCATTTTAGACATTTATTTTTTTATTATAAAAATATGCATAACATATAATATATGGTGAAAATATGCATAACAAAATATACTCCATCTCAACAATGTCTCCATGTACAATTAAGTAATAATTGATAACATTCTTCAAGATGTGCAACCATTCTATCTTTTTCCAAAT
>NW_006921843.1:5248649-5249788 GCF_000298275.1 Orycteropus afer afer | reverse complement strand
CTGGGTTCCTGGCTTTTATCCCCTTTCTCCTGCTCTTCCGGCCTGCTTCTCTGGTCAGGCTTGAGTTTCCTCTCCTCACCTAATCCCTTCGGCTGATTGCTCTTCTCTCTGGCTTCCTGGCTTTTAATCCCCTTTCTCCTGCTCTTCCTGCCTGCTACTTTGGGTGCCCCTGAGTTGTCTCTCCTCACCTGTAACCCTGGGCCTGACTGCTCTTCTGTCCGGGTTCCTGGCTTTTATCCCCTTCCTCCTGCTCTTCCAGCCTGCTACTCATTATTAGGTGGAATTAAATGTACCCTAAAGAAGTGAGAGCCATGACAAGAACAGATATATGCACACCCATGTTCATCGCAGCACTATTTACAATAGCCAAAAGATTGAAACAACCTAGGTTTCCATCAACTGAGGAATGGATAACCAAACTATGGTACATACACACAATGGAATACTATGCAACACTAAAGAATAATGTAGGATCTGCAAAACACCGCATAATGTGGATGAACTTGGAGGAGATTATGCTGAGTGAAATAAGTCAATCACAAAAGGACAAATATTGCATTAGTCTGTTATTCTAAAAGTTAAGGAAAGGTTTATCTATAGAAGGAAATTTTCTTAGTTGGTTACCAGGAGTGCGAGGGGAGGGGAGGGAATGCTGTTAGATAGATAGAGATAAGTATTGATTTGGGTGAAGAGAAGGACAACGTACCAAATGTGAATGACCAATATGTCAGCATTGAAGAAGAGAAAGACATAGAGAGATACATGGGAAGTACAGACAACAAAGATGAACCCTTTTGCACATACTGTACTGCGTTCAGTGAAGGCAAGCATGGGTATATGGGTGGATAGATGGGTGGACAGGCTGAACTATTAGGTATGTCTATGAAATGGGGAGTATATCCAAGAACATGTACAGGGTTGGCAGACAATGGTCCTATAAGTTTATGTGAATGATCAGAATTCCCAGGTGTATAGTAGAGCTGACAAGGGACAAGGTTGTGGTCACTGATTGGTCACAGCCAGCTACACAGAAGTACCGAGTAGTTGAACCTGTGGGTATGGGACCATAGTCACAGAGGACATCAAGCTCAATTGGCATAACATACTATACAAAACATTGTTCCACCTCCTACTTTGGC
>NW_006921843.1:5244734-5247985 GCF_000298275.1 Orycteropus afer afer | reverse complement strand
GTCAATGTCATGAGACTAAGTGTATGTGAACTGCTGTATGGAAAGTGAATTTGCTCTGTAAATCTTCACCCAAATCACAATTAAAAAAAAAAAGAAAGAAAGAAAATTGATGACCCTTCTATTAATAAATGTGCTTTTTTAATTTAAAAAAATACTAATTGGTCACCTTTAGACCAATTAGTTAGGAAACAACTTTATTATCTTCAAAATAGGCAAATCAAATGAAAGAATCACAGGTTCACTGCACCTTTTCTATAGGAATGGTCCTGCTAGGTTACCATTTAATAGATGTAGGAAAGTATCTTTTAGTAGATGCATTCCAGTTGATGAGTGAAACAAAAATGATACAATTTTAGATATATATGCTAACGTCTGTGATCTACCAAAGATCAATCAAATCAAAATTTCCAAGAATGAAGATCAGGCTGCTGTATATTAAAAACACTCTCCAGGTAATTGTAATGTACAGAATTCAGAAATGCTTGAGTATCCCTTCAATTCCCTGACTTTCTCACCTTCTACAAGCTTCTCTTTCCATCCATCTCCACCAGCCAACCCACCACCTCATCTATTATCGTGTTCCCTCATTTGTAACCTCCTTCCTACCATCTCCTTGCCAAAAGTCACGTGGTCCTTCACCATCCAGCTCAGAGCCTACCACCTCCAAAAAACCTTCCCCAACTGTCCACCAAGGTGAACTAAGTACTTTTTACAGCTTTATCAAGGTACAATTTACGTACCATACAATTCACCCATTGTAAGTATACAGTTTGTGACACAATTCAGTTTTAATACATACCCATCACCCCAGAAAGTTCCCTCATGTCCATCTACAGTCAAATCATACCCCTATCACCACCCCTAGGCTACCACTGATTTGCTTTCTGTCCCTATAATTATGCTTTTTCTATAATTAGAATCAGTATGTAGTCTTTTGTAGTCTGGCTTATTTCATTTCACATAATGTTTTTGAGTAAACGGGGTATTTTTCAATATACATGAGAAATTTGGTATTTAAGAGAACCCTAGATAAATCCATCAGTATGAAAATTAATCATTTCTTAATGCAACTTAATATCCTTCCCCCATTTCTTTAATGCATAAGAATGATTTTGTATCTTGACTCCTAATCGGCAGGGCTGAGTCCCTTTTTATGTGACAGGTTTGGCTGCCTCAGCCCCAGTGCTCATTCCATTTTTGTGCATTTACATGCAAAACCCATCTAATGCCTGAAGCTTCAGTTTCTAAGCAGTGAGCCTACAAAAAAAAAAAAAAAAAAATCATTGCCATAGAGAAGATTCAGACTCACAGCAACCCTACAGGACAGAGTAGAAGTGCACGATAGGGTTTCCAAGGCTGTAATCTTTATAGAAGCTAGTTGCCTCATCTTTCTCCTACTGAGCAGCTGATGGGTTCCAACTGCTGACTTCTTGGTTGGTAGTCAAATGCTTTAACCATTATGCATCCAGAGCTCCTCAGTCGTGAGCCTAGGAGCATGCGGTTATCCAAGATATGGGCAAATTCATCTGCATATCCAGCACTGCTAGGAGAGTGACTGCATTACATGTTCTAGCAGTGCTTCTAAAGGACATTTGTTTAGCTACTATCACATTGGCCCCCAACTCATGGTGACCCCACGTCCAATGGAATGAAATATCACCCTGTCTGTTGCAAATCGTACCTTTGTGATCCACAGGATTTTACTGGCTGATTTTCAGAAGTAGATCCCAAGCATTTCTTTCTAGGCCATCTTAAGTTGGGAAGCTCTGCTGAAGGCTATTCAGTATCATAGCAGCATGCAAGTCTCCACAGATATGTGGTAACTATGGCATAGTGTCTAAGGCATTTAACTGCTAAGCAGAAGGCTGGTGGTTCAAACCCACCAGCCACTCCTCGGAAGGATGATTGGGCAATCTACTTCCATAGTGATACTGCCTCAGAAACCCAAGGAGGGGTCACTGTAAGTCAGATCTGACTCGAAGGCAGTGTGGGCTTTTTTTTGTTTTTTTTTTTTTTTTTTGGCACTTTAGGTACACTGGCTGGGAATCAAGTCTGGATCTCCACATGGAGATCCAGTGAACCACAACTGCCCCTATTCTAAGGTGCATAAATGATGTATAATTAAAGAAGTCATGTGACAATGAAAATTCAAAGTGCTGTTAATTATGGCTTTGCCATGTAGATTTTTTAGTTCCCTCTAGAATGTAAGCCTCACTCATACAGGTGCTGTCTCTGATCTCTGCTGTGTGCCCCACACTACTAGGCCATCAGGGACCATCCACATAGATTGCTAAAATGTTAAAAATGCTGGGGTTCCATCCCTTACAATCAATACCATGTTCATTAAGATCCACAAAAGGCCAACTTTTAGGCAGTGCTACTTTCCTCCCATTACCAGGGGCTCTGGGGGAAGTATGCAATTGGTGTTTTCTTTAATTCCCTTGGAGATTTTGTTTTGCTTTCTTTTTGTAAGCTTTTCCCCGGGTATCATGGAAAGGACCTCTTAAATACCACATTGTGGGTGGCTGTATCCAAAGTATGAATAATTGTCCAGAGGTATGGAGGATCCTTTCTTGAATTCATCCAAGGAAGGGCTCGCTCCACACCAGAACTGAACACCTTATTTATTAAGCTGAATAGTGAGAGAAGCTTAATTTTACTAAAATCAAATTTTAAAGTACGATCTAATGATAAATTGAGCAGCAAAGCTCTTTTGACTGTAAACTAGGGGTACCTGTACAGCTCACCCATATGCCACAGCACACTCAAGTTTGATGCTTGTTATTTGTGTTTTTCACGAGTCTCTCTCTGGTGCTGAACTGGATTTGAAGTCTTAGTGAGAGGCCTCAGCATCTCCTTGGGCTGGTCTGGGCCAGTAAATAGCTGCCTGAAGTGTTTATATATTATCATGGTCAATAGTTCAGTGAAATTTGTACATTTTGGTAACACTGGTATACATGATACCCCTGCAATTTCTTTTCTGTTTGGTAGTTTATGACTCTAAAATTGCCACTGTTATGTGTATTAATTTATGAAAATAAATTTTTTTTAAAACCTTTAAAAAAAAAATGCTGAAGTTGGAGGATGGCATGTGAAGACTGATGATACAACCTTCCAGCTTTTGTGGTATATATTTGAAAAGTTCTATAATGGGAATTTGTTCTGGTAGCATAGTGGCTAAAGCACTTGACTGCTAACCAGAAGGCAGGCGGTTCAAACCCACCAGCCACTCCTCGGAAGGAAGGTTGGGC
>NW_006921843.1:5240951-5244324 GCF_000298275.1 Orycteropus afer afer | reverse complement strand
GGTAGCATAGTGGCTAAGGCACTTGACTGCTAACCAGAAGGCTGGCAGTTCAAACCCACCAGCCACTCCTCGGAAGGAAGATGGGGCAATCTACTTACATAGTGATACTGCCTCAGAAAATCCAAGGAGGGGTTGCTATGAGTCGGGTCCGACTTGACAGCACGTAACAACAACAACATAGTCAAGTGAGGAGGATCTTAAAATTTTTCTGATATTAAAAAGGTACTTTTATAGTTAAAACAAATGGGAATAACTGACTCCCTGAGTGATGCAAACAGTTTGTGCTCAACTGCTAACCTAAAGGTTGACAGTTTCTAAACCATCCAGAGGCACCACCAATGAAAGGCCTGCTTATGTAAAGATTACACTCAAGACAACCCTATGGAGCACTTCTACTACGTAACACATGGGTCACCATGTGTCAAAACCAACTCCCCAACAACAAGTTTGGTTATCTGTCTTTCAGAGTAATTATTAAAAAGAAGGGAGCTCTGGTGGTGTAGTGCCTATGGCATTTGACTGCTAACCAGAGGCTGGGAGTTTAAACCCACCAGCCATTCCTCTGGATGGAAGATTGGGCCCTCTTGCTGTGAAAGTGTAATGAAGTCCACAGCATTTGGTGTTGTCTCTTAAAAGCTAAATTGGCTGTGGATTTGTTAAACACTGGGAAATACACATCTAGAGACAATGCATCTGAGTTATCATCAGCCTCTGGCCTCATTTGAGGCTGCCTGTGGGCAATCGCTAACCAGAGCTATGTGCTGCTAGCAAATGAAACCATTAACATCTGATAATGAACCCTTCACCAACAGAAGTACATAAAGAAAATTGCAGGCCATTATCCCAGCCTTGAAAATGTTCTCCTATACCTGAGGGGTTCATTATTTCAAGGCATTAAGAAGCTTGTGGACTTACCCCAAACTGCTACACTTTCATCCTAACCTATCTATTTCAAACCCTTTTCGGGTCCTTCCTGCCTCAGTCAAGATAGGCAAGGCTGAGCTGAAATAACAAGCAACTCCTAATCACAGTGCCTTTGCATTCAGTAATAGCTTCCTTCTTGCTCACTCAAGTCCCCTATGAGTTGAGGTTGCTCTCTGGGGAAAATGTTGGCCACTTGGACACAATGGCACCTGCTCCTCACCATGTGCTTCTGAGACAGAAGTGACTGGGAGACAGCATGAAGAGTCTTTCAAAGTTTCCACCCACACAGCACATCTGCTCATATTTCATTGGCCAGAGCAAGTCACATGCTAATATCTAACTTTGAAAGAGTAGAGAAGTGCAATCCTCCATGTGCCCAGAAGAAGGCGCATACAAACTACCTATGGGCAGTTCTCATGCCTACTGTTCCTCCAAAGGTCATGTTCTTCAAATGCTCCCTGACCTAGGCTCCTCTGACTTCAACGCTGTAAGCAGAGAAAACACAGGCACAGGGAGATGTGCTGAGTTTAGGGAGCACAGGCCACATATCAAACCAGACAATGCTCCATCCCAGCACAGGGCAGCATCCTTCATACAACATGTTTCCACAGGAGTCACCAAAGCATTACGAAAGGTTCGGGGCACCCATGGATAAAGTCCAGATATCCTAAATTGGAATTAAAAGCCTTCCAAACTCTGGCCATTACCAGCCTCTGGTCAGAGACAAGATATCCCCAGACTAAACCCAGAGTATGAGGACAGTGGTGGTTCAGTGAGAGAAGTCTTGCCTTCATGCTGGAGGCCTGAGTTTGACTCCTGGCCAATGTACTTCATGCACAGCCACCATCTGTCAGTAGCAGCTTATGTGTTGCTATGATACTGAAAATGTTTCAGTAGAGCTTCCAGACTAAGATAGACTAAAGAAGAAGGAAGAAAGGCATGGCAATCTACTTCCAAAAATCAGCCAATGAAAACCCTATGGATTAAAATAGCCCAATCCACAACCAATCATGAGGATGGCACAGGACCAGGCAGCATTTCATTTTGTTGTATATGAGCTAGGAGCAAACTGGATACTTAAAGTACTTCTGCCTTATACTTCTCTTCATGCAGCTCCTTCTGCATGGGTCACCCTCCCCACCTGTTCTCCCTTTGTACATGTCTATCCTGCCTGCCTCTGGGCTCCCCCAGCACTGCTACTCTTTAAAACACCATGATTCATGGCTGTACACATCACATCTCACCTTCCCAATGAGATAACAAGTCCCCACAGGGAAGGAAGGGTTCTGTCAGACCTGCTACCCTAGCACCTAGCATGATGCCCTGAACATGGAAACCAAACCTTATTAACTCTTGCCGCTGAGAGTGACCAACTAGATGACAAAAAATTATTACCCAAAGATAAGAATCCTTAGAATAGAGCTGCTCTGACTCTGGCATGCACCAGACCACTGGGTCTTTCTAACATGCAGGTGGGTCAGTGGAGCAGGTGGGGCCCAAGGGTCTCCATTTCACCAGCTCCTTGTGACTGCCAGGCTACCAGTCCTCAGCCTCACTCTGCATAGCAAATAGCCAAAAGACACAACCAAAACCTACCACCCATACACAAGGATTCTACCCCAAATCCACCTAGTAGAATGGTACTGTGCCCACCTCTGCCTTTGGGGAACCTATGTGGGAACTGGTCTAGAGTCCCTCAGGGCCCAGTATTCTCCCCTAGAGCATGTATGTAATGCTTTGGTGAACTCCCTTTATAATACAAATTATTCATATTCTCTTGCAGATGGAACCAGGGTTTTTTTTTTTTTTTTTAATTAATCTTCATTTTTATCTACATCTAAATCAATGCCTATAAAATCAACTTTGTAGACCCTCTTAATTACCCAGAAGAACTCCCACAAAAATACATTTCTTTGAATAGAGCAGGTGGGCAGCTACAGTAAAATTTCTTTAATAGAGCTTATGTTCCTCGTGGGGAAATTTAAATAAGCCACAATGGTGCCATAATTAAAATTAATTATAAGAAACTAAAAAAGCCACAGGACTGAAATTAAGAGGATGAGATTCTAATTTTGGCTCTTTGGTGAATTAACTTATGTGATCTTAGCTAGATGCTTAGCTCTCAATGGCACAGTTTTCTTGTCCAGAACAGGGTGTGCAGGGTCTAGAGAGACATGGCTTACAGTCCATAAGAGATGCATGAGTGGATCATGATTATTTATTAGCAAGCAGACTTTACAAAATAAAACCAAATGAAGGCAAATTGTTCAAAGTTTGATGAAGGCAGACTATGTCATTAAAATGTACATGAGAAAAAAGGACCTAGTGGTAACTTCTATGGCATATATAATTTTGAAACAATAACAACAACAATCAAAAATATATATGGGCAGGTATATAGGCATTTATAGAGACATATATACGTATAGGTATGTATGTTGTTGTTGTT
>NW_006921843.1:5237981-5240851 GCF_000298275.1 Orycteropus afer afer | reverse complement strand
TTCCTTCCGAGGAGTGGCTGGTGGGTTTGAACCGCCAGCCTTCTGGTTAGCAGTCAAGTGCCTTAGCCACTATGCTACCAGAGCTCCTATAGGTATGTATATGTTAGTTTATATGTGTGTATGCATATATGTACATATTTATGTGAC
Organism: Orycteropus afer afer; assembly: GCF_000298275.1. NCBI lineage: Eukaryota > Metazoa > Chordata > Mammalia > Tubulidentata > Orycteropodidae > Orycteropus > Orycteropus afer. The sequence continues at coordinate 5,240,704 of NW_006921843.1, read as the reverse complement.
TTTATGCACTTATAGTCATACATATAACGAAGCACACAAGGGCACAGTTATGTCTTAGACATAAACAACCAAACACTTCATAGGATTAGTTTATTGGGTTTGGAGGATTGGGACCATAGTCTCGTGGGACATCTCAGTCACCTTGCATTATATAGCTCATAAAGTTATGTTCTGCATCTTAGTTTGTTCTCAAGGACTCCCTGAGACTACTGCCTGGAGATAGTCTTTGAACCTTGAACCAAAACTAAACCCTTAGGTCATCTTTTAGCTAAATAGCATGTTGGTTTACAAAATAAAGACTATCACCTGTGCATACTGTTGTTGTTGTTGTTGTTGTTGTTGTTGTTTGCCATCGAGTCGGCCGACTCATAGCGACCCCTCCTTGGGTTTCCGAGGCAGTATCAGTACAGAAGTAGGATTGCCCAATCTTCCTTCCGAGGAGTGGCTGGTGGGTTTGAACCGCCAGCCTTCTGGTGAGCAGTCAAGTGCCTTAGGCACTATGCTACCAGAGCTGTGCTCCTTTAAAAACTGACCTGAGACCAAAGGGTCAACAATTACCTTAAAACAAACATGAGAATGTAAGAGAGCAGGAAAACTAGATTAATGAAAACAGAACAACCAGACAGAAATATTAATAATGTTCACACATTGTGTAGACTGTAGCTAATATCACTGAACAATTTGTGGATATTGTTGAATATGAACCTAAACTGCTGTATGAACCTTCACAGAAAACACCATATTATTTACAAAAAAAAAGTAGAATAATATATAGACCATATCACCTCTAATGAGCTTCTTGAAACTTCTGTTTGAGATCTATTATGTTTACATGTGTTAGATGGTGAAGTAAAATGTATTTCTTGCTGTGTTTTAAAATCAAAATGTCTGAAAAATACCTATGATTCAAGTTCTACTCAATGTAACAAATCGTCACCACATAACCTCATGTCAGAAAGGCCCAGGGATGGAGCTAGTATGTGTAAATATGACCCCATCAGGAAATAGGGGTTTTCTTTTTGTTATGTTAATAAGGTCATACTGGAGTAGGGGTCAGTCTTAAGCATAATCCCTTCTCAGTTATAAAACACTAGAATAGAGACAGAATTTGGACTTCTAACCTCCTAACTGTGAGACAATAAATTTTTGTTCTTTAAAGCCACTCATCTGTGATATTTTTTTTGTTACAGCAGGCCTAGGTAACTAAGACACCAAATGACAGTGGTATTGAGAATGATAGGGGTAAGAGGTGGGTAGTTGCGTGTGGTAGTTCAGTTTGTGTGTCCTCTTGGCTGGGCCTGACTGAATGACTAGGCAGCTGGATGTAGTATTCCCCATGATGAGACTTGCAATCAACTCCGTGGTGGAATCTACTGGGAGCAGCTGTAGCTGCCTTTGGTTATGGGATCTGCTTCCCGTACATAAGAAACAGCTTTGGGAATGATCTCTAGCTTATGGCACCTTGAACCCTGCACATAGCCGTGTCTTTGTTGAGCAGTCTGCCATGCTCTGCCGACCTTGGAAATTACAATGAACTTGAATTAATGGTCTGTTGTGTGATTTGGTAATATCGGGACTGTGCCTTTTTATTTGTCAACCTAGGGCTTGGCAGCCTCAGCAGCCAGCAGCTGTCAGAGTGAAGAAAAGCCTCTGGGCTGGGAGCTGGAGGCAGAGCTGAAGCCCAAGGCTGAGGGGCTTTCACACAGCCCCAAGAGCCTGGTACTTTGAACTTGGACTTAAAGCTTCCAAACTGTAAGAAAATAACCTCTTGATTGTTAAGGCCATCCCATTTGTGGTATATTCTTGTCAGAGTGGTACTAGGTAACCAGAACATTGTGCCTCTGGTCTTCCTCCTTCTGTAGGGAACCACACCCAGCAGGCAGTGTCTTAGAAAGGTCCCAGGGTTCCTAGAAAGTGGGGTAGCTAAAGCAGGGGGTTACCTGATTATGCTCTAGGAGGAGCATTTTAAAGAGGCTCAAGTACAGATGCTGCATTTGCACAAGTCTGACAGTCAGTGCCTCCTTAAACTATGTAACAGGCCCTGGGAACCTTAGGCTGAATAGAGACACACTAAGACCCATGTGCTTGGGGCTTCCTCTCTGGAAGGGCACAGACAAAAGTCCATCAATGGGTTGCAGAGTTATGCTAGAAGGTGCTTGTGCTATGGAAAGCAGAGGTGATATGGCAAGAGGCTAATACTACAGGGGTACAGAATTATGCAGCATGGTCTGCACAGGACTTACAGAGAAGGTAACATGAAGAAGTTGACAGAAGTTAACCAAGGTTTTACAGGAAAATTTTAGGAAATAAAGTCCAAGAGGAAAACAGCTGAGGAGGGGCTTCTGGTTTTTACTCTGAATAAGACAGGGCTGCAGGAAGGCTCTACACCAGTAGTGACATGATCTGAGTTAGAAATGGAAGCCCTATGGGGAGGTGAGAACAATCTGGGGGCAGATGAGATGACAGACTCACACAAGACAGTGGCAGTGCAAGGAGTGAGTGGCAGCAGGATTCTTTTTGTGTGTGTGATTTGGGTGAAGATTTACAGAGAAAATTCGCTTTACATACAGCAGTTCACATATACTTTGTCGCATGTCACTGACCACAGTTTACCACATGCAACAGCTCCTCTCCCACTTCCTCCCCATAGTTACCTCTTCCCAGTGTCCATCCCTCCATACTCTCCTGCCCCCTGAGCTGTCTCCCTGTGCATAAGCAGCCCT